>NC_052020.1:33414969-33679969 GCF_015832195.1 Motacilla alba alba
CCCAAAACAATTCATTTAGGAGATTCTTTCCATTTTATAGAAACCTGATTGACTTATTTTGAATTTTTACTCCAAAACAGAGAAATAGATCCCATTTAAATAATTGACTACCTGTTTACATTTAATATAGACTTATAGATTTTTTTTCCTGTATTTTTACAGGTTGTTTACAAGCTGTTCATCTCTTGTTTATGTGAAATTCTTAGGAATTTAAATAAAATTATTTAAACTCTAACATTCTTAAATTTCTAATTCCTTACATTCCTAAAAAAAAACCCCACAAAGTCAAATTTGAAGAGGCCTAAACTTCAAGACACTGACTCTGTGATGTTCAAAAGATAAAGAACCAAAATTATAACTGTTTTACTGGTATTTCAGTTTGTGTATATAAAGAATAAATATATTATCAAACTATGTAATAAATTAATGAACAATCGCCAAATATGATGGCTAGTATCAACCCTATTTCAATTTCCTGGATAATTTCTGTGTCCTTCACAGAAATTCTCTTCATCACAAGACTAAATTCTGCTTTTTTCCCCAAATTGTTTCATTTTTCCAACCATTAGAGAGGTACTACTACTTTACTTTCTTCCTCTTCCCTGACAATTTCACCAAACATTAGTCAACCTTGTACATCGTGAATTTCCACAGATGTTGTGACCTGTTTTTTTTGTGGAAAAATTCACCTGAGCTGCATAAGTTGGCACACTGATACATAGGTATTTATATATTTATATTTTATATATAGTTTTCAAAAAGTCAGTCATCATCCCTCCAAACCTGATGATATCCTGAGGCCCATCCTAATCTGCAATTGTGAAATCAGGATCAGAAAGGACTCATATTTTCTATTTGCAAATATTTAGAACTATTGAGGCATGCTAGACCTAGTTCTAATACTGCTTACATTTCAATTATTTTTAATACATGCTGTGATACCCCTTGAATAATTCATGCCTCCAAAAAAACTAGAGCGGCACAGATTACAGTCAATCTGTCAGCGTGTTTCACTGCTCTTCAAAACAAAACCATGTAATTTCTGATTCTATATCCTATCCTGATTTTTTTCCTTTGATTACAAGGGAAAAGATTTAATTTCTGTTGCTGAAAAGACATCAGAATCAAACTCATCATTTGTAGAGTATAGCAACATATGAGAAGAGAAATATTAATCCCTAGCCTCGATGTGACTGAAACTCTTTTTTGGATTAAGTGAAAAATTGACAATAATAATTTTATAACCCGTAGTTGTCACAAAATACCCATGAATTTTTAACAAGAATATGAACAGAGGTTACTTCTGAGGATGTTATGGCCAAATCACCCATGTACAGTAAAAAAAGTGAATAACAAGGAAGTGAATATTACTTGAAATGAACATTTTTAAGGAGTATTACTCCCCATAAAAGCACATTTTTTGCAAGAATAGGAGGAAAGAACAGTTCATATTCTTAAAAACTAATAACTGGGCCTAATCAATGTTAGCTTAGATTCCACTGTTGACCCTTGCAAAAGAAACAAACTGCGAAACTGGTGTCAGTATGAAGAGGTCAGCTTAGTGGAGGAGTTTAGAGTGGTTTAATCCTGTCTGTTGGTATGGGAAAGAGATGAACTCTTCACTGCCTCTCCTTAAATACTCATCTCAAATATTTTGTTCTTGCTCACATATACAACATTCTCTGCAGTACAGACACCATTTCTTGTTCTCCAGACCATCAAGTCTAAAAAGACAAAATAAATCCCCTCTCTCAGCATGGGTTGCCTTTTTCAGGATGTCCCAAGGACTGAGCACATGCATGTCACGGAATGGAAGGATTAACAAAAAATTTCTCATAGCAGACTTATAGAGAGCTTCAGGTTTCCAAAATTGTTCCAGGGGATGATTATCATCTAAGAGAATTTCCTCTCATTAGACGCAACCCCTCAGCAAATTCTTCCTGTAGTGAAGACTATTTTTCAGACCTCAGGGTAGGGACAATTTTTTTTCATTCCCTCCCTCAGGGAATTTACTGCTCATGAAAGTGCTGGCTCAACAGTCCTGAGGTTGAAGTTGTTATCCACAACATTAATGAATAATGCAACATAGCCTCTATAACTGTTTCTGTGAAATGAATGGGGTTATTTGGGTCATACCAGAACTGCTAAGCAAATTATATTTTTTATAGGAACTGTTCTCTCTATAGTGAATGCTACTAGGTAGTATAGTAAAGAAATACATTAATTTGAATTTTTTTACACATATGTATCTCTAAGAACAACTTTGCTTCAGTATGATTTAGAAAATACATTGGGAGATGATGAACTTGTAACTGTTTTTGAAAGTCAGATTGCTATTAAAAGCACTGAAATAAGGAACAATAGAGGGTTGTTTGTCGTTGGGTTTTTGGGATGGATGCTATCTAGAGTGGAACAACAAAAGTGCTGTAATGTAAACACATTCTGTGGATACTAACTAAAACAAAAAATTGGCATACTTGTTATACTATAATGTAGCAATATTTCTAGACTATAAGTAGTCATTGCTAAAAGGTCTTTTAACTGAGCAACTCAGGAGAATCCAGTTCAGCATTTTTCATGGTAAGATTATACAAAAACATATTTACAAGGCTAAAAAAAAGGAAGAATGGTAATTTTGGTGATGTAGAAGATATTGTATTTTTTTCTAATGGCCATTATGTTGATTGTAAAAATTTATATTCCTTGCTTTCAAAAATTCTGAAATCAAAATTCAAATCTTACTTTTACTAAAATCTATGGGTCTTAACTGTAGATTAAGACCTTTGTCTCCAGCACAATTGATAGCATGTGGCTTACTTTTTACAGTTATATCCCACTCATTTTTGGGAAAATGACAGTGCTCTAAAGAATGAGAAAATGAAATGTTATCTTTGGTAAAAATGCATGCATGACATAAGAATATATTTCGTTCAAAATCAGAGAAATTTAGATACCGGTAAAATAATTTTTGCTAAAAGGATATAAAAATTAATTAATATTGGTTTATCTTCTTAAAATTTCACAAACAAAACCCTGAAGCAGTTAAAGGGGGTGGGTGGGGAGAGAAACAATACCCTGATTTCAAAGTAAGAAAAACTATTTTTACTTTAAAGAGAGCAATCAGTAAAAAAAGTATTTAGCAACCAGTATTATGGCAAAATAAAAACTCCTAGAATTTCATTTGCTTTATGCAATTCATGAGAAAATCTTTTCAGAAAGGTCACGTCTCCTGCTCTTCTTTAAAGAAAACCATGAAAAACCCTCATATTACTCTCCTCATTGACTTCTATATGATATTTTCTAACCAACAGTCTTCAATCACCACAGATAACTCTAAGGATAGGAAAACGGTTCAGCTAATAATAACAATAACTATTATTATTGTCAGGTAATCATTTCAAACACAGATCTGGATGACTATCACCCTGTTTTTATACTTGCATTCTTTATACAGTAAGTGGCCTTTGAAACTCACTTCATATCTAGTAGGCATATGACAACATATTAGTGCTCCCAGTATTGATTAATATTTTAAGATATAAAAGATGCTGTCCAGAAAATTAATCTCATCCAACATCAGATATTACAGTTGTCTGAGATAAACACACTTGGGATTTGCATCTTTGTTCTATAGTTCTGTAAACTATTTCATGGTCTGCAACTTAACTGCCCAGAGAACACAAATAAGTTTGCTTCATTTTAGCTGTAATGCAGTTCTGCTCCACTCAATCTCTTGACACTCAGAGGGCAGTTCTTAGCAAGCTGGTGCCTCAACTTTGAAGATAATCTATCTTTTCCCATTGCATCACTGAGAAAACTGAAGGCTAATACCTCTAATTAGCCTAAGTATCTTTTTCCTCTGTTTTGCCACAAAGCCTCACTTGGTCATCCCAGTCTCTACATTCCCTTTTAACAATGCCTTGAATGAACAGCTGCTTTCCATCTGTTCACCTTCCTCTTGGATATCCAGGATTACTTACAAAACAGTACTGCCATAGAAGCAAAGACTAGCCACATCAAACTGCAGTAGAAATTAAGGCATCTCTCTATCTACTAAAGTATGGCTCATGTCCGGATATTGTATTTATTCCAAATACTCTCTCCATCTGAAGCCCAGGAACAAACAAATAATCTGCTTAGCTCTTTCCAGAGCACAGGATTGTTACAATGTCAATGAAAAATATAACACTGATGTTCTCATGGACATGAAAATATATATGCTAGACCTAGAGGACTGCAAAGGATAGGATCAGATTTCCATACACTTTCATATCTTGCAGCTTGAATAAAATGGTTTCTACTATATGAGCACCCCTTACCAAATCAAAATCATAGAATCCAGACTTTTTGCTAAAGTCCTTTTCTAGTACCAGAAAGTGGTCAGGGAGAGAATCCTTCTAGTGAGGAATAATTTCTTGCACTTGGTATTGCAAAATGGAGTAGAAAGTTTTTGGGGTCCAGTGTACATTATACCCCTGCTGTTACCAGCCTAGGCAACACAGAATAGGTATGACCTTTTGAAAAGACATTTTTGAGAAAGCTCTAATTGAATCCAGTAGATGTTCCTCACGAACAGGTTCACTAATGATGAGTCAGGGTGGCCCTCCCTCCCCTATGTACATGCACACTCAAGCCTTTTAATCAGCAAATGTGCCTCTGCAAATAAAAAAGTATTAACCCAAATGGTCAGTGACTTCAGGGAAGACCAGGGCATACAGGCTCCCTTTATTTGGGTTAGCTGTTGAAGGATAATAGTAAATTATTAAAGTACAACAAAACATGTTCTGCTGGCCAACCCCATTGCAGACTACTTTACAGTCATGCCAAGAGATTGTTCTTTGTCATCTGCTTATGATGTCTCTTGCTAAGAAAAATTCTGTAAGCTGCCTGTTCTCAGAGTGACAACTGCCAGCCTTGACTGTAATTATGGTTTTTCCAGACAGCTGTGATAGTATTTAGATGTTGGCATGATGAAGTGAGCAGAAATGGGATGTGGATAGAGAATAACCTGGCATACCAGTGGCATGCACACATGAGCATCTTAACTACATTAAAAATTATATGGCTGCTGAATCTGGTGTTAGATGGATTCTCATATTAAATGAGGTTTGTAGGATGAATAGGATATCAAAACTATGCCTAAGTTCTTACTGAACATTCAAACACATCTTGTAAATTCTATTTTAACTTGAGGACATGCTTAATGGTGTGCAAAGACCTGAAACTCGAAGCTCACAAAAGCCCTGAGGTAACAAGACCTATGCAGCTGCTGAAGATCACTAAATATTCCTATCTGGCAAAAAGTGATGGCCATATCTAAAACTCTAAAGTTAGAGTCAAAATTTTAACAAGACCTTATGTATTAAAATTTCTGTTTAACAGTGTATATGTCATACACAATGTGGACTGAAATCAGCCATCATCCTGTATTCATGTACTCTTTTCTCTGCGAAGACAAAGAAACGCAGATTATCAGGATATATCTGTCCTTAGAGAAGCATGCAGTTCTAGGGAAAGCTACCTAAATTCCCATAATATGCTTATAGTAAACTTATCCATTTCTATGAAATGAAATCTCAAATGAAATAAAGATGCATCATTTATCTGTCTTGCTGTAATCAGATTACTAAATGAGTATGGTCTAGATAGGACAGATTAGCATGGTGTTTCCAACAAAAAAAAAGCAAGTGAAAATGCTGCAAAAGTATCAGTGAACTTGAAAGCTGGAGTATGCCAATGCTTATCACATAGCTGATTCTAGTAAAGACACATAATTTGACATAATTTCAATTTATTATCCATCTGACATATCTATTGAGTCCTTCCTTATTAAATTCTTCTCTACTTGGAACAAAAGCTGCCTCTTTGACCTATAATGACATTTCAAAGGCTAAAGAATAATTGTTGAAATAAAATCCTTATAATGACTAACTAATACCTTCCCACACAGAATCTTTTCTTGTGCAGAAAATGCTTCCACTGTTGGTGGTCTCCCTGTTGAACTTTTTTGCTGTTAGTTTCTGGCCCTCCCCCCCCCCCCCCCCCACCCCTTCAATGCATGGGCATGAAAATGAAATGCCCTGCCACAACTTCTGTAACTGAACTGCATTATATGAACGCAGTAGACACAAGTTGCATGAAACTCAGTTACATTTTTACAGTCAAATAAATAAGTGAACACTCAAGTCAAAGTCTTCCAAAAAATATGAGGAAACAGTTGAGGAGAAAAAGTATTCAATTACACGCATTTGTATGGGGTGTAAAAACCATGTCTACTAAATCTGAATTCAATTACACTTAATATTCAGAGTTCCAGTTGGTAATAATTCAATATCAAGAGAAAGATTTGACTTCAGTCAGTTTGACAAGAAATTATGTGAAAGTTTGGAAAAGCTAGTGGTGAACAACCACTGGATATGAACATATCCCTTTAAGAAGATATGCTAAATAGTTTGAAATGTAAACCAACATAGTCTGTATTTTGAAATTGAGTCATTATTCATTTATAGTATTATGTTTCTTAGTCCCTCACTCATGAAACAATCCCTCACTCTCCTTTAAGTCTTGAGATAACAGTCCACATAGTTGAGGAGTTGGTACCATACCAGCTTTTTCCCCAGTTTTACAGGTAACTTTCTAGGTCAAAGTTGTCCAAATTAAAGTCTTCAGCTTCTAATGGATAAGTCTCTTTTTGCCTTAAAAAGAAGAAAACTAAAAAGTAGATTTATATATAGCTGTCATGACAGAAAATGTAAGAGACCATGACTCCATAAACACATCAAAAGTTCAGTTATCCAAAGAAAATATGGGCTTGGAAAAAATAATTTTTAACAATTAAATTTTGTTGAACATTTGACTATTGCAATTGGCAAAACTTCAAAATCCTGATGCATATAAACATATGCTTAAACATTCTTGTTCTTGGTACCCCTGGATTTGAACATCTTATGAGGGAGCTTAATAGGAACTCTTAATTGTTAACCAAATATTAACTCAAGACTTCTTTCATAAAACCAGCACAGGAAAGCTATTATTTTGATTTATTTCAGATAGCCCAGATTTTGACATAGTCTGGATAGAAATCTGACTTCTAAAGCTAAACAAGAGAGAAGATTTCTACATGTCTAAGCCTCTGTGCACTGAAACAGCAATGACAGTGTATCTGCGAGGAAATATCCAAAAGAAGGCAGAGGGAAATAATCTACTACTACATGCATTAGTCTACCTTGTTTATAAGTTATGAAGGAAGTTACATGTTCCCCAAATACGAATAATATATAGAGAATGAAGATGCAGCATTCTTTTCAACAAAGTTTTCCCCCCAAATTTTTCTGTTCTGGTGAAGTCAAAATTAAGGGTGAGACTAATCATAGCCTTCTACTGTCTAACAGGGCTGGCAACTGACAATATAGTACCAGATACTTTTCTTTTTCTCAGATGTGCATATTGAAATAAGGAGAAGTATGGTTCTGACAGGATCTACCTAAAATTATTAATAAAATAGTAGTCGCAGAATGATAGATGTTACCTAGAGCTGCAACACTACCTCCACAGTCAAAACCTTTCAAAATTGTTGAAAAAGACACATCAGGATTCTGGTCTAACTAAATAAAATATTGAACATTTTTGCTATACAGATTCACTCCAGTTTTAAATAAGTCTGGTAGTTTTTCTTGATTGCCTTCAATTTCTAAAAGTTTTCATAGTGACTAACTGACATTTTTATTTGATGAACTTCATTAAAATATCTCCCTTATGACAAGTAGAAACAATTTATCATCCTCCAGCCCACTCACATACCTTTTAATTCCACATGCAGCTGGGTATTCTATGAGCTCCACAGAGCAGAGCCTCTCACTTGTCCAGGAGCATCAAAGCAATGCAACTGCCACCTACAGTGCACATACACTTCTAATATTATACAGATTCTAATTCATGCATTATGAAGTCCAAAAACATACTTTAAAAAATTTAAAAAATGCAGGACATGTCAGGATATTTCAGTGTACATTGAAAATATATCCTACATATTTCAGTGTACATTGAAAAAATAAAGGAGTGCACATAGTTCTGTACTGACTGTAAAATATGAATTGCATAAATATTTAAGGAAACAGTTCTCAAGTGTTCCCTTTGGATTCAGGAATGAAAATCATGGTTAATGAGTGGTATACTTCAGCTCAAAGAAAAATTGAGGGAGGATTATCAAACTCAGTTTGCTTACATGCTGAAAGGCAGGTAGAGTTCCATCCAACAGCTCTATTCCACAGACATCTCTTTAAAATACTTGCAAGCCCAGGTTTCCAGGTGAGGAGATATGATGAACTGAAGAGGTACATGCAGTAGTAAAAACTGTAAACTCTGGACAGAAGCAGCTTAAAGTAATAACCTGGAACATTGACCACCTCTATCTTTATTATATAACTTTACAGACAATTTTGAATTCATCATTATCCCATTGATAGTATAAGTTATGTTCTCTTTTCCAAAAATCTGAATGATCATGAAAGGTCAAATCATTTCCAACTCTCATGAAACCAGCAATAAATACCCATAAAATTTAGTTTCTCTTCAACCAATATAATATTTACTCCATTGGAAAGTAGATTTGGAGAACAGAGAACATGTATTTTATACGCATCTAAAAATCCAGAAAGGTGATCTATGTCTGAACAGTAACAAATGTAATGTCTTTATTGGGAAGAGACGGGAGGATGATTCAGAGTACAAACCAATAACCTTATCTCAGTAACATACAAAATAAAGAAAATATTTAAAGGGATAATCACTAGACACATACAGTACGTTGGAAAACATTGCATGGGTTTACAAACAACATGCATTTACTTGAAATCCATTTTTGAAATTCACTTTCAATACAAATGAAACATGATATAGTCCATTTTTGGAAATCAAGCCTCAATTTTTAACCATGTTTAACGAGGAATCAAAATAGGAAGGATGCTGGTTTAAAATGAAACCCTGAAACGTTTGGTAATGATAAATACTGGCAGGAATATTAGCCTGGAGAGAGGGTAATAATAATGCTGTTTGAGATGGCTTTGGAAGTTTTTTCTTAAAAGGCGCAACTATAATATGCTAGAATGTCAAATTACTTGGCAAGAAAATGTATCCTTTGCTTGGTTAATAAAAACAAGGTAGTATAGATGACGCCTACAAATTAATGATGTGTTCCACCTGGACAGTAGAAAAAAGTAGGACATTATTAGTTGGCAGAGTAACTGGAAGAACAAGAAGGTATAAGTTGGTTTGAAATTAGAAGCTGTAGATGCAGAAGTTTATAAAAATGTATTCCTTATCTTGACACCTCTAACATCCATGGAAAGACCATTATGATGTTTATGCCCACAGAATGAGGTGTTAAACTCTTCAAGCTAATAAAAAACCAATTACTCAAGGAAGCATTATTTGCAGTAGTCTATTGCCCAAATAAAAAATTACAGAAGAGCATCACATCATGGATGACTGAAATACCTGAGCCATTTATTTTTTTACCATCATATCCAGTTTAAGCATCCAGTACTTCATATTAAAGGACCATATATCCATTTGTTTCAGCTGGGTTTAATTCCAATCTACATCCACCTACTTCACATTAAACTTGGAGAAGTTTATTAGTAAAAAGAATAAGTAAGAAAAGGAAATCTCTTTTAGGTAGAATCATCAGGACAAAAATTTGTGAAATTCACCTAATGACCTCAAGAGATGAGGTCATCATCATCATCATTTCTGACCATCAACTCATCAGCAAAATGAAATGAGTTTCTGGATTTAATGAAATAAAAAACTGGAGATTAAGTTAATTTTGCAAGTCAAAATTGTTGCTTTTTCTGATGAGAATGTTAGGGGCCTGGATAACTTTTGCATAACAGGTATCAAAACAGTAACTGACTCTACAGAATTGTCTACTGATAGAATCATTTGTAAAAAGCTGGATGCAAAACCAGAGCAAAGAGGCTTCTCACAATTAATTTTTATTCTGAAGTTTCATAACTGATAAGTGCCATAGAGACAGCTAAAAACCATAAAAACCACCGTTTTTATTTCACTTGAATGGGGATAACCACCTTAAATGACATTTTATACACAAATGCACCAATGTTTTGTATTCTTTGGCTGTACTGACATACTTTTTCATCCTTCATCTCTTTGGCATCAGTGACCAATGTGGCAAGTTTTTAAAGGTTTGCCAGATGAGAAATTGCTCAGAGGGCAATGGAAAAAGGAGAATCATACCCCATATCATGGTCTAATCCAATTCCTGACCTTAGGAAACAAAGCTCATACTTTGAAAAAGAGTGTATTAAAAACTGCAACACTGAAGCAACAGCATGCCATGTATTTTCAAGCCTAGTTAGATGAAGTGAAGAAAACACCACAAAGAGTGAGTTTATTACAAAGAGAAGCAGCAAAATATATACCAGATAAAGTGGTTTTCCTGTTTTAAGTGAACATAGTTTTGAAGAGGAGCCAATTTCGCACATAAATTTGCAAGCACACATAAAACATTTTTCAATACCCTGCAGTAAGGATAATACAAAGTAACCATTTATACACAGTATCACTTCAATATCTTCGGGAAATTGAAAGCACACATATGCACAATCTTGATAGACATACAAATTGAATATCTGCTTTCAGAAGTTAAAGGATCACACATCACATACATCTAAGCATAGCTTTTTTCACTCAAAAATTGATGAAATATATCTGCCACTGGAATGCTTTTGTTAACACTGTGAAGATAGATGGATAAAGATGAAAAAAGAAATCCATGTAAAGTTGAAAGCAGTCAACAGTAAATTTACTATTTTAAAAGAATGAAACTTGCACAAAAAGTTGATATCTAGATAGCCAAGATGCAGATCTACACAAGGAATTGAGAAGCAAAAATTGAATCTACAACAAAAAATTACACTACATTAAAGCTTGGAATGTTCCAATATTAATTTAATTTTGAAAGTTGAGTAATTAGTTTCCAGATTCTCCATACCTTTATTATTATTTCATTTTATCATCACCTTTTTCACTCCCATCATTAGAAATGGTTATTGAAATGCCTTGAAACAGAATAGTTGCCTTCCACCCCTTCTGTAAAACTATTTTCCTTTGTCACTGGAATTGGTCACTGGAAATTCACATTGCCAGGCAGGGTTATGTTAGTGAAGCAATATTGTTATTGAGATGTATACTTTTTTGCATCTTAAAAACTTGGTGCAAAGTCCATATATAGATGAAAAGAGCTGCAAAGGATTTATGATTACCACCTCAGTCTCAGAGTAAGATAGGTCTGTCACACATATGATGCTCAACAATTTGCAGAAAGATAAGAAGTGGATGAAACAGCTATTAAGCTGACATTTACTTCAAACCACCTATTTTCTTTTTCAGAAAACCTGGACTAAGGGTCACCAGTTTCTGGAGAAGTTAAGGCCAAAGGACATAGTCGAGCACCTGCAAATGAAGATGACTGATTTTGCAGATTTAATGAATCCACAAGATTACATGAAGATAAAAAGGTAAGCATATAGGCAAATAAATGCCATATTTAGGCGTTCAACAGATTAGTTTATACAGCACTATTATTATACAGTAAAATATTTTAGATGTTAATGTATTAATTTTTTTATGTTCCTTTGTTTCATACAGAAATGCTGATAAGCACACTAGACATATTGAAGTAGATTTAGAAGTTAACTCTAAAGAAGATTTAGAAGTTTACTCTAAAGCCTGTAATTTTAATAAATTCTAAATGACAATTTCTCTCTTGAGGTAATTTAAATGCAGGTTGAATACTATTTGGCAGATAGGAGTCTCTAACTGGTACTTATTTCTGGTTGTGCACAATTAGACTAAATACAGAGGAAGTTCAACCAAGAAACCAACCTCCAGAACATTCCTTACATTCAACTGGATCCCCATAATATCAAAAGATGAGAAAAATATTCCTAAGCTTTGTTAATATACTTCTGACAGGTAGTACAGTTTCACCTTCTTCACTAATACTGCTTCAAAACAACCTGCCAGGAAGGCTATTAGTAACAAGGATTACCCTGAGTGCAAGAAAGCCTTGTATATCTTTTCCAAATCCATTTTTCTTTAACATCCATTCATGTCTCTGAACTTTTGTGCTAAAGCTAAGAAAATAACCTAAGGAGGTATTATCTTTCCTATTACGATTTCTACAGTGCTACTGTGGTCCTTCCAATTTTCTTCCTTTTGCTGTAGAAAAACAATTTTTGGACCCATCCTAAAAGTTTCTTTTCTTCCCCGAAGACTGCTATGTAAGACCAAGAAATTTTTTTTTTGTTTATCCTGGGTTCCTGTCTTTAGTTGGAAATGAATCTCAAAATCACAGAAGAGTTCATTTTAATGCAGACTATTACCCCAAAACCATAGGTTATTAATTTTTATTTATACAATACATCTGCAATTTAGTTAAAGTCACGGCATTTCACTCTTATCCTCTTTTGGAACATGTTTGGGGGTGAAGCATCTTTTTCTTAAGTGTGGCTGTAGAAAACAATTCAGAGTGGCTACTGAAAGATATTCTCCTTTTAATCTATTGATTTAATCTTTCCTCAGATACATTTGAATTGTAAAATGGTAGAATAAACCAAAACACTGACCTTTTGCTCACTTCAGACTTTGTTTCTGCGTCATAAAACACTAAAAACCTCCTGGTTTGCTCCAGAGTGAAAATACTGTTTTTCAGGAAAGTAGTTATCTGTCAGGACTTGGTTGGAGCAGTTTGTACCCTGATGGCTACCTCCAGAACCATAAGTTTTACCATCAGGATCACTTGGTCTTTGGCTCCCATCACCAGGCTGCCTCTTCTGAGAGGTGCCTCTTAGCCCATAACTGTCATCAGTCCATTTATTGTTATTGACAAACACTATTATCAATTAATTTTCTTTTGTGCAGCACATTAAACATCCAGTCTGCTATGCTGTACTGACAAGCACTGAAATAAACGGAATATATTCAAGGAACTTTAGCAGGCTTTCACAGGCGCAGACTTAACAGGAAATCAATCATGGTTTAAGCCACCATTTCCCAAAACCCATTAGCCCCACCAGGACCCATATGTACTCCCAGAACATGACATTCCAGGCTGACAAGACCTCTCAGCAAAATCAGTACACGCACCCATACTTTGATACAGCAGTACTATACTGTAATTGATTTCTTCTTCCCTAAAGACTGCCAAAGCCTGCCTCATCTGTTAGAACTATGATATTTCTGAAAGGTCACTCTCCCTTAAGCAATATGATAAATTATTTTTATTATTTGCCTTTTGCTCTCCCCCTCCTTGCAGAACTATCCAAACCTGTAATTCAGCTGTTTCCTCAAGCCACTGACTCATCTAGATACAGAATTGAAGCTCAAATATGGGTAACTCAGAACACTTCTTAGAATTATTTCTCTTTACCCTCAAAAGTTTTCTATAGGAGAAGTGTGCCAAGTTCAATTAAGACTTTATCAAAGGCAACCGCCAAGAATGTAGTCAAGATTAATTAACACAAATGAGGTATAGCAAAAGTTACCCTTCCAACCCCGTACAGTGAACAAGCCCTTGCAGCCAATTCCCCTACCCTGCAGAAAAGGTTTGCAGAGCCTGTTACTTAGATGATGCATTTGTCTAAATCCTTTTCATATACACATTTGACACTGAAAGACACAAAATATCAATGGTTAAAGACTTCCATTGGGTGTTATTGACTGTAACACTGATTTATACACACATCTATGTAAATATTACATGTGTGTATATATACACCAGGAAAAGTTAAAGACAGATAATTAAGCTTCACAGAATTGTTAAACTCTTGACTCTCTTCTAAACAAACACAGGGAGAACAACTTTTATCTTTTCTAACAAAAAGATTCAAGACTGTTGAGAAATCAAGAATTTCTTACTAGTTTAAAATAAGATAAAAATAGATAGCACAGTTTCCACTGATTTTCTAAACATCTCCTTTTTTATTTGAGTGTTTTTTGATCTCCTTCCTAGCATTCAAAATTAACTTTTTTTCTGAAAAACTTGTAAAGGGAAGAGATTACACATTAGAGGTAATAAGAAATATTTAATACAACTCTTTCTTTCCAACCATATATAAAACAAGAAAAACCTACAAAGAAGAAAGTAAAATATCTAATTAAAGTGATTCCACATTAAACCATAAGAAGGAAATGAGTAAATGTCTCATGTGATAATTTGTGCTTAACACCAGCATACAGAACTCAGTTAAAATACAAACTCTTTTTTTCTTAATAATAAGAGATTATTACATTTTTTTTCATCACCGCTAACTTTATATAGAGCTTGTAAGAGAACAAAAAAGAAATATTATCAAGGCAACTTTGTTCAGTAAAAACAGTTAAAAATAGCAGCAAAATTCAGAGTAATTGAGAGTACTTTGAAACAGACTACACATATTCATTGTCTTTTTTTACATACTTGATTATAAAAAAAAAAAGACTATTCTGAGAGGAAGGGGAAAAGAGGTTAATCAAACTGATATTTCAGCACTCAGTTAGTAATTTGCAACACATAATACCTATAAGTAAAACATAATTTTGTCAACAACAATATGTATGAGCTACAGGACTGTAACAGCAGCCCAGAAGTTGCAGAGAAGTGGGTCAGAGAAACACATAAAGGTGACAGAGAAATATGATTCCCTGTACACATTTCTAACTTTTTGCAGCACAGAAAAAATTGTATATCCACTCCCTAGCATAAGGGTTTGGAAGAGGAAAATAACTGGTGTACAGCAGCTTCTACTTATCAACAGCATCTAGGCACCATGCTGCTCTGGATGATCACATTGTCAAGAGCAAAATGCAACCTAAATTGTAGCATGGGAAACAGTCTAAAACTAGTTATTGCTCACACACTATTGCAAACATCTGTCCCTTCTTCTCCCTGCCTTATCCAAAGTGATCTTTGGAGGTATCCAAGGCTTTAGTATGGGTACCACATACTTCTACTAACATTTTGTAATGTGTCAACATTAACAAGACCCATTGCAGAAAAACAAGGGCAGGCAAGAGACTGATTCAGATTTCTCTTAATGCTCATTTTCAGAAAAATCATCCTTAACACTGACCAGCCACCTCACAAAACAAAACCATGTAACATTACTAAGCAAAAAAATTCCTCCCCCCAAAAAAAAGAAACCCAAAAACCCCCAAAAAAACCAAAACCAGACCAAAAACCTAAAAAATCCCAGTAGTATGATCTTGACCAGCCATTCATAGAACATGTGAATGATACCTTAATTATGTTCTTCCCAGGAACCAATCCTTCTCACCATTTTCACTCTAGATCCTAAAGCTAACAGACTTGACAGCTAAGTTTTTATCCTGAACAGAATCAAGCATGGCCTCATGATCACCTGATATCTGACTCCTGATTAGCTACACATTGGTTTTAATTATCCACCTGCTTTCAATTAAGTACCAGGAAATCCATCCGATTAACAGTACAAACTAATCACCCTTGCACACAAACAGGAGTCTTTTTTCTCTCAGGATACATTTGAAGAATACAAATATTTATAATAATTTTTAAAGTTTGTAACAATTTTGTTGAAAGTAATAACAAACCACCTGTTTTAAAATCCACAGATAAATTAGTATTATGCACTAAAACCCATACCACACTTTATTGTGACAGTATCTCAAAAGAAATTTGGGTTATGAATCAAGAGTCCATTTTGAAAACAATATGCAGTTAGTATGCCATCATATCCTAAAAATCAAAATCCTGACCCTGACCTTCCCCAAGGTATGGATGTCTTTGTTCCACAGGCTGCTTTGTAAACATGCCCTGTATGACCACCAGATCAGCTTTTATAGCCAGCTGTGTGAGTAGCCCTGATATTTCTGCAAATAAGTGAAATGACATGGCATATCTGCATATAACATTTTAGAATCTAGAGATAAAATAGCAGAAAATGGTTTTAAAAATTATATAGAAGCATGAAATACATTTTTCAATGGTTCACAGTTTGTATTTTCACTGAAATCTGTAGCATGGATGGAATTAATTTCAATCTTATTTTGTTTAAATATCTTGAATATTTTGCAGAAAGTAAAGTAATAATAATAATACCACTATTACTAATAATAAAATCCAGACTGTTTAAAATAACAACAAAAACAAAACTAGAATTCAAATTGACATTATATTTATGTGTATACCTTTAATAAAAATAAACTATGTGTAAAGAATAGCTGTGCATTAGAACCATATTAATATAAAATGAAGTAAATTTTAATAAAAGAATTAATTTTTTAAAAATGCATTATGAATTTACATTTAAATAGGCAGTATAGCTTTATGCTTTCAATAAAAATAAGAGTGGAATAAAAAATCCAGCACTGGTAAATGAAACAACATGCAATACAAGGACACTGAACTGTGGAAAAGATGTCGGGTATTTACTGTAATGCTGGTCAAAATGCAAATTGTTATCAAACCATGTGTAATATAGTCCCAGCCACTAAGACTCCTGTGAAACCGTGTTTAGAATTTTAGTTCTTCTGGAAAATAACTTCAGAAAAAAAAGACAAGTTATTCATTTTCTACATCCTAAGAATATTTACAGGACAGAGGAGAGGGTGACGTATAGTGGGAAGGTATTATACCTGATGGTTCTTATATACCGGATGTAAGAAAGCCTGCCATAAGATCTAATTATCAAGAATTGCTTTTTCTGCCCCAAAGCAATCATTTTGATGACAGCCTTCTATGCACTGTAAAACAAAATGGGAAGCCTGTGCTATATAAACTGGCTCAGCGCTTCCTTTTACTTCCTCTGATATCAGTCTCCCCACCTCATTTATTTTCCACACATTAATGGTAGCAGTCACCTTGAGCTGTTGATGCAGAGTAATTTTCACAGAAACCTTGATCAGAAACCATAAATCAGCCTGATGTGCTTTTATGGTCTAATAACATTCTGCCTGCTCCTACAGGCCCTTATGTAAAACTGCATTGCGGAGAATTCCTTGGACTGTTTTTTTCACATGCACTCCGGTATCTGAAAGACATAAAATACCTACAACATAATGAGATTAATATACTTTGCTTAAAGCAGCAGTCAGGAAAGCATTCAGGTATTAGTCTGTAAACATGAAAATATTCAAATAATAAAAATGAATTTTTCTCTGTAGATTTTTCTGTGTTTAGCTGTTCCTTCCTACACTTGGTTAGAGAAACTAAATAATCTTCCCCTTCTCTCCCAGATGCAGTGCATCAACAGGCAGAGCACACCGAAGCTGAATGCTTTGTCTAGATTAGAAAATGCTAACCTGTATAGCTGTATCAGCAAATCCACACAGCGTGGGAGACTTCTGAAGGTGAATCTTGTCTGTAAGATTCCATTCTCATTGGTAGATAAGTTAAAGATTTTAAATGAAGAACTTAGAAGAGAGGTATTGATTTAAATGTTAAAATCATAATTTTCTTCACATGAAAGAGAGAATTATTACTTACCTTTAACAATGCTTTCCCATATGACATAAACATACTATGCAAACCATAGGGGGTTTACCACATACCCCACAGTTTTGGGTTATTTTCAGCACCTTTTGAGAGGGTATAACCTATTTTAAATAAATCATTAACGTTCCTGATATTTCAAGCTGGATTTTCAACATTTCTCCCTCTCTCTCTTTCTGATTAATCTCCATGTACATCTATTCCTACCTTTAAGGGAGAATAATTCCTCTCCCTGACCTTGCAAAGAGGATGTGACACACACACACACACACACACACACACATTTATTTTAATACTAATTACATTTCAGTAACACAGATTTGCATATACAATAAACAAAAAATCTCTGACATGCCCAGTTTGGGCTACATATGCATAATTTTTTACCAAGTGGATTGTTCACAATTTTTGCTTTTGTATCACAAAAATTTTTAACAGGGGCTTTTGGTTTTTTTCTATTACAGATAATAGTGTAGTTTTTTGCTTTTATGACTAACTTTCTACAGCGTTTATGATGCCCCCCTGGCCAGAAGCACAGGCAGCTGATAGCAGCAATCAGTACACCAACAAATAACCATGATTCACAGCATCTTTCATGTTAGGGCTCACAGATAAATCCCCAGCACTTAGTAGAAAATGCTTGTAAAAGCCAACTTCATCATTTCAGGACCAGGTGTATTAGTATCTGAAGAGAAAACAGGGCATGAGATGAGTAACTGCTCATCTTTCTCTGATACCTCTCAAGGTATGAACATAAGAGAAATTGTTTTTTTGTTTGCAGAAGGCTTTTTGCAAACTCTCTGATTTGTGAACAGAGTATACAGGGTAGCAAGGACAGAGCAATGGAAGAAAATAGAGTAAAGAAATATTCCTTTCAGATTTGCTGAATCATAGCTGTGGATAATGCACAGATAACACCAGAAAAAGGATCATTCAGCATTAAAATGGCATCACTGTGAATGCCCTTTTCCTATCCAAAATAGCTGCATTTACCTCCCATACCACTTCTACAAAGTTAAAATTAAGGAGAGAATTACCAAAATGAACAGAATGTCACTTAATGCTAGAATAAGAATGGTTACAATATATGATTATTTTTTATTACAAGCTTCCATCGTTTAAAAAAATAGCACTTTTAAATGTGGTGCATACTACCCATCTTATCTTGAAGAAACATCCTTCTTACTTTGGTACATGGTGCATCAGTGTGAAAAACAGGAGCTATCCAAGAGGGACATCTCTACTCCGTATGTATGCCTTTTTTGTTTTACTAATGATTTTATAAAAATTATTATGGGTAATTCTGTGGTGATTTCTATAATTACATAAGTTAAATCCAGCTTTTCATATAGCCACCCATTCTGCTGACCATTTTGTTGGCTTATGTTGGCTTTATTGCTGAACTCTAAGGGCATTGGGGTATGGAGAGACCTCACTGATAGACAAAAATCGAAATGAGAGCAGGATCTGCAATCTACCAATTTATTGGATTGAAATTGGTTTAGGCTGGCCACCAAGGATATTTTGATAGAATGTCGGTGATACTGGGCTGTTTTGGCACTTAGGAGTCTATTACTGTAAGGTGCTTTCAAGCCTTGTGTTGATACAGAGACACAAATGGTGCAGGTACAATTTGATACCTAGACAAGGTACACCCAAATGTATTATGGGCTATAATTGGATCTGCAAAACATGTGATTTGAGGTAAAAATGTTTTTCACAACTTTTATCTCAATGAACTATAGTATTATACATGATTCTATCCATTGGGCATAACCTTTTCTTTCGTAAGCCGGGAAAATTGTGACTGTGAATACCACAAGAAATACTTAAGAGTTTGGGATTCCTTTTATTTCAGTAATTTTTTCAATAACTATTGAATTCAGCTGAAAGAAATGTATATCTATTTTATATAACTACCACAGGACTGCCCAAACTGGAATCTGCCAAAACCAGAAGGATTAATGGGGTTTATATAATTTTAATTTTGTCTAATGTTTGACAGTGATTTACTTTTATTTTTCTTTTCAACATCATTATAACAGAAGGCATTTTATGCCCTCAACTCTGTGTGTGTGCACATGCATTTTATAAACATTTCACAAATATTTTTCTATTGCATATATCATTGAAGAAACAATGGAAAATGCCAAATATTTTGTCTTATTTTGTGTTATAATCCATACTGAGTCTCTAGCAATTTGCTTTCTCCACAAAACCTAATCTTCCTTGTGATTGCTCTCCCAGTCATAGCTTTTGCTTTTGTTTTTACATTTAAGCTCCTGTAATTTGCAATACTCAGTGTTCTGAAGCTGAGAAAATTCCTTCCTCAGTGATGGTCAATGCTTCACAGATAAGTTAACTTGTCAGGATTCCACACATGGAAAGAAGTGAGATCTGAACAACAATAATTGCCAGAGTTCTGTCTATTAAATTATTCGGACAAAACATTCTATTTTTTCCTTTGTTTATTACACACCACAGATTGTCTTACAGAGGGTAGTGGTTTACCATATTGATCCTTCCTGTTGTTCATGCCTGAAAACAACTCCTCAGATCATTTTGTATGTATTCCAAGAAAATGAGTAGTTATTTCTAATACCACATTTATTCTAATTACATATTTGGCAATCACTGCTGAGAAGGAAGGCTGGGTCATACTTCTCACTACACAGACATATATCAAAGCTGCCCCTGTACCAGATCTACTCAAAATATGTTTTTACTAGCTTTACCAAAGTGTTCCCCTATTTTTATGCTAATTAAAAATGCTGCTGTTTTCCTTGACAAATCTCTTGTCAAGAATTCAGTCCATTTTTTCCGTAAAGCTCAAGGACTTTTTGGCAATTAGGTTTCAAGAATACCTTCACCATCTCTTTCCCAGATGGGTCTCATGTAAATAATTCCCTTTGTTGTGTCTCTATTAGTAAAACATGAATCACTTGTTTTACTGAGATGCAGGAATATAGTAATACAGCACTGAGATCTTAAACATGAGTGGGTGGCTGAAACAGATTTTTGAACTCCTGTGGATGGCACCAGAAGCACATGTGTTGAAAAGGGGCTATTAAGACTGCAAACAAGTTATATAATGCACACTTTTGAAATTTTGTGAGAGCAATGTGAATAAAAGCCATTTTTAGAAAAAAAAAGTGTCAGTCTATCTAGTAAGCAGAAGCTTGGTTGTCTTGCTGAAATTCGACATTTGAAATTTGTTTTCTGGTTTCTGTTAATTTGTTCTTAAGTAATAGAAAGTCTAGGTGTGCCTAAAATACAGTTCTTTGGTTCTTATTTCTTCAGGATAAAAATCAGGCTGTTTACTAGGCTTCACATCTTGGAAGTAGCTTCCCAGGAAGCTTATACTTGTTTTATTTCTCAGTCCTCTTTCTGTCTTGGGCTCATTTTCTATCTAAATGTAACTTCCAAATTTTAAGTACATTTTGAGTATGTTTTATTCCAGTTGTTATCCCTAACCTGGCTAATATTTTCCCTACTTCCATAGCAGAAGGAAATTAAAATATTCAAAGAAAATAGTCAGTTATTCATTGTTTCTCACCTCAAAAGTCCACAAAAATTTTTCTTTGTGACTATTTTACCTCCAGTAATAAGTGAACTTCCATTCAGTCACTGACCTGCACATAACCCTGACAAGGAATGTAGGAAATTCTAGAAGCAGGCATAAAGAAATTGTGCCTCCTTTTTAGGTGAAAATAGTATTCAATCTAAACTTTCCCTGGCGCTATTTGAGGCCACTTTTCATTCTGCCACTCATTACGTGGAGAAGAGGCTGACACCCACCTCCCACCATCCCCTTCCAGGCACCTGTAGAGTGTAAGGTCCCCTCTGAGCCTCCTTTCCTCCAGGCTGAACACCCCCAGCTCCCTCAGCTGCTCCTCATCAGGCTTGTGATCCAGACCCTTCCCAGCTCTGTTGCCCCTCTCTGGACCCACTGCAGCACCTCATCGTCCTTCTTGTCCTTCTTGTCCTTCAAGGGCCAAGAACTGGACACAGCATTCAAGGTGTGGCCTCACCAGTGCTGAGTGCAGGGGGGCAGTGGCTGCCCTGCCCTGACCCACACAGGCCAGGATGTCACTGGCTGCCTTGGCTACCTTGGCACACATTGGACTGTGTTCAGCCAGGTGTCAACCAGCAACCCCAGGTCCTTTCTTGCCAGGCTGCACTCCAGACACTCTTCCCCAAGACTGTAGTGTTTCATGGGGTTTTTGTGACCAAAGTGCAGGACCCTCACTTTTCCTCTTTTTTTTTTTTTTTTTAAATTCAAAATTCCTGTTGGAGCAGTCCACCTATGCAGCCTGATTTCACCTGGGGTCGGAGGGGCCACCTGATGCGTATCTCTCTCTGTTTTGCTGGGTAGGTTCTGTTGAAATATTTATATTCTTTTGGGACTGAGAAATCTTCAATGTGATGGAAGGAGTATTTGGATTCCTGTCATCCAGGTGTGCTCAGAATGTCGTATCGCAAGGCATGAGCTTCAATGCATGTTAATTTCAAAAGCACTGTTCAGTCTTGGGGGGGATTTCCAGACTTGTGGTACAGCTTGTGAGAGTTTTCCTCATTGTTTCATTTCCAAATATTCTAGACTTCAGAAGAAAGTTGTCATTTCAGAACATCAGCCTCAAAACCATGAAGGACAAAAGAGGTGCAGTAGCTATTCGATAATAATAATGAAAGAAAGTAAGTAGTTTCCTATACCACTACATGAATAAAAAGGAAGGAAAAAGAGAAAGATTGGAACATGTTTTGAGAGAATTTCTGAGAGACCAAGAAGGAAACCAGAGGACAATTAGACTGCAAGTTCAAAAGGCTGCAATGCCACCTGCATGGATATTTCTTACTGAGGAACCAAAATTTATCTGAACTCTGAACCTTTTGAAGTTCTTGCATCACTCATGCAAATACATCTCTATTATAGATGGATAGCAGTTTGGTTTCAGCTAATGTATTCAAAAGTGTTCAACAAGACTGAGACACATTCAAGTATTCTATGTATCTATAATGCTTGAACTGAATTCAAATGCCTTGGGGGCCCCCCTGTGTATGGTGAAGCTCATAGAATTCTATATCAAATAACCTCTTTTATTTCTTTGAAGTGTCATAATTTATTGGCAAAGTTTTATCTCTTCCCTATTGTGGAGGTCATGCTGTAATTAATCTAAGCACTTTAAAGGTGGGAAACAGACGTGTTTCAGAAACCTTATTTAGTAGTTTTTCTGGGGAAAAGAATATTTTTTTTCAATAATAAGAAAGGCAAATTAATTATAAGAATAATCCTGCTGCCTTAAAAGCCTTTCTTCTTTCATTCAAAATGGAATTTTATTCATAAAAAGAATAAGTATGCTTCTTGCTTCGATTTTTGAACTGCAATAAAGCATGTCATCTGGGTTTTTACTTATTTATTTTTATTTTTAAATCTGACCTCTCTTTATTGTGTCTTTATGAAGCTGTAGAAGGAAGGTTTAAAGAAAGACTTTGAAATTTTCCAGATCTTTCACATCACAATGTTTGACTCAGTGGATTGAGGCACATAAAGTCCCAAAAACTCAAGTGATATGCAGACAGTATTTCACTCATGATAGCAAAAGAGCTTTCATTTTGCTTATTCAGACTTCATTCTTCCTTGAAGTAAGGTCCACATCTTTCTAAATGGGTTAAAGCAGGAAAAATCTAGGAAGGGCTTTTGTTTAAGAAGAAACTCTTAGATGCTATATTTGAAGATCTTTCTGTATTTAACAAACAGATTTCAAAGAGATTTAATGTGATGTTCAGGTGCATTTAAGTGTCTAGATCATTTCACATCACTTATAATTCCTGTCTTAATGTTTATCTTATTTAATAACTGAAAAGAGTAGGAAGAATACTGTTTCTCCTCATAGAAATGAGGAAAATTTGGTCACTGCAGAGGAAAAGAAATGTTGTGCTCCTCAAATAAATACATAGATGATAATATCCATTATGATTCTTAGTTCCTGCAGAGTTATACTGCAAGTAGAAATCCATCTACTTAGCATTCAAAATTTTGAAATGTTACTCCTCTTCTGTAAAGATTATTTTGGCATCCTCTTCTTTCTGTGGGCAGGATGAAGTATTGCTATTTGAGGTGAGGACCAACACAAGATGCTGTGGAAGAGTAGACCAAGGAATAAGCCATATTCCTTATACATCTGGAATGGCAGGTGTGCTCTTAAATAAATTTCCAGAGGCTGGAATTCCCTCAGACCTTACAACTGGCACATGCTGTAATGATTCTTGAAGTATCCAGGCCAGAGCTATCTAAATGAGAGAAATCTTTGATAGATGTTTTATGTATAAAGCAAATGACTGACAAGTCAGTAAAGGATACAGTATTTATGCTTGCCTATATAGTAATTTTCTTCTAATGTTCTCAGATTTCCTTACTGTACTCCTTAGGTGAACATGCAATCACTAGTTATAGAATGTCTCTAGTTAAAGAATATCTTATAGTATGACAAAATTAGATATAATGATTTAATATTACTACTTGTGAAAGAAGGATTAATAGTACTCCTTCTATAATATGACTTTCTCTATAATTTGAATCTGCCACTGCCCAGGACTCTGTTAAAATACTGCTAAATTAATGTAATTTAAATTAAGAAAGCAACATAAAGACTTGAAATTAAGTTCAGAGGTGTAACTAAAGTAATTTGAGAAAATTAATGTGAACCATATTTGGATGTATCTTGAATCTTGTTCATGGGCTGCCCACACATGTATGCCACCAGATGTTAGTGTATGTGGTCTTCAGGCTTTATACAGTGCATTTTTTGCTGCTTGACAGTATATAATATGATTAATTGCCTCTATACCTTATCACTTATTTAAGGTGTAAAATTAATTATTTTTCATATTAATAAAGAAACAAAAATGAATGTGTAAAGTCTAGGAATCTAGATTCATAAAATTCCATTAATTGGTAATTGGAAAATATAAAGTTACCATATAAATTTACATTCTAGTAAACAGTTTTTACTTAGGAAAAAAGAACTTGCTAGATGACTACCTTACTTGTCACTTATTCACTATCTAATTCATATAGACACCAAATTAAAAAAGAAATTACTCATTCTTTCTTCCAACTTTTTAGCTGACTGTAGAATTGTTGCACTGTATAAAACACCAAGACTTGTATAAAACTTGCACTCTTTGTCTACCTCTCTGTTTGGTACTGCAGGAAAGAGTATTACCAGTAAAATATCAGTAAATAAATCATATTATACATTTATATATTTCTTTATTTGATTAATAGTCTTAATTCTGTTTCTGACCAGAAATTGTACAGCTTATCAGGTCCTGATTCACATAGGCTCTTACTCTGGGAGTAAGATTTTGGATATTTTGTATGTCTACCTATTGGTGTGCCATTATGCACTGTTGAAGGCAAATAAGAGGAAATGTCAGTTTCCCACTGAACACTGCTTGGGTTTTGAGGTAAATATTACATCAGTTCCTAATTTCACTCCTTTATAACTATTTACCTTTCACAATATGTATAGTAGGGTCACAGAATCATAGAATGGTTTGGGTTTGAAGGAATATTAAAGATCATCTAGTTTCAACTCCCTCCCACTATAGGCAGAGAGACTTTCCACTAGAACAGGTTGCTCAAAGCCCCATCCAGCCTGGTCTTAAACCATTTCAGGGATGAGGCACCCACAGCTTCGCTGTTCCAATGCCTCAGCACCGCCGAAGGAAATAATTTCTTCCTAATATTGAATACAAACCTACCCTTTTGCAGTTTAAGGCTATTCCCCCTTGTCCTATAACTAAATGCCCTTGTACAAAGTCCCTCTTTAGCTTTCTTTTAGCCCCTGTAGGTAATGAAAGATTACAGTAAGATCTTTCTGGAGCCTCCTCTTTTCCAGGCTGAACAAACCAAAATCTTATTCAGATATAGGTTTTGATTTGCACACATGTAATTCCAACAGATGATGAAAAACCCCCCAAAAATGTCTATATTCAAGTATGGCCATGTCTGTCTTGATTTATTGTTTTTTGAATGTCTGTAAACAGAGTTGATCTAGCAGAAAGTATCCACATGCATACCATAATACATTGTGTCATCCCAGTTTTACCGGCATCCCTCATGCCTCCCTTATATTATCATGACACAAACACAGTGTCACGACTTACATAAGACCCATATAAGAAAGTTTGTCTATTGATTTGTGCTGTTTGTTTCAGTATATTTATCTTTCTCACAGTCAATATTCAATACATTTTAGGCAGGAGCTAAGTAGGAACTGGAGGATTCAATGATGTTTAATCATGAAGAGAAAAATGACTGCTCATCAATAAATCAGAAAAGAGACACCAAAAATTAAAATAAAATCCCAAATCTCAAACAAGCATATTTTGGAAGAATTGTCAAGATACTGAAACACCTGTAATGAAGTTCACATCTGTCACCCCCACATGGTTTTGGGTGTACATGGCTAGCACCCACACAAAGTTTGATACCTTCCAGAATGGGAAAAAATTCAACATCCCTTGTTGTTGTTCAAGAGTAGGAATCCACTCTTTTCTGACAGGATTACTTTCGATATAAATGAAAAAGTCAGGAATTGTAGTAAGGAGAGTGAGTGCTTGCCTGCTTAGAAGTCTTCTTAAGATGGATGTCAGGGAATTTTGATCGGGGTGGTAAGGTTTCTGCCTGTTGCTATGACAACACAAAAAGAATCTAACCGATCGAAACAGGATTGTGTGAGAGAAAGTAAGAGTCTGTAGGCCATAATCTCCACTGAAAAACATGTTAGTCATATTTCAGCACAGCTCTTTGCTTTGCAGGCAAATCCACCGAGAATGCAAAAGTGTTTCACGCACATTGGGCTGTTTGAACATTTTGTGTGGTTTTTCTGGCAGACTTTCCATATAACAATGAAACAGGTATTTTGGGCACAGCTATTAGTTACCCTTTGTACTCGTGTCAGGAAGCATGGACTCATTTGATGTCCTGCATTTGCTACAGTTACCAGCTGTAAACAAAAAAAGCTTGTATTCATGAAAATACAGATAGATATTCTTATGCCATATCTGTCTGTATCATGCGGTAAGTAAGAAGAGGATCTACAGCTTTGTAAAAATCCATTATAATTATGCTAAATATGCTGTTATGAGCTGTTCTGGCACAGAATGAAGAAAAAAACCTTTTGTGGCCAGCTCCCTTTTGCAAAGTTTTCACCACAGTGGACCCTCATATGCCCAAAATCACAATCACATCTACCTCCCCTTGCCATTGTCTCTCCTGCCTTTCCCTGCAAACCCATACTCTGCAAGTAGATTCAGATTCCTCTGCATCAGCTCCAGACCTTTCTGTAATGGTGTTGATGAGATAACTAGGCTCTTGGGACTGAAATAATTGTGGCAGGCCTTTCTTACTGCCAGCAGTGGACTTCTCATCATTTGTCTACTGAGGGACCAGGCACACAAACTTCCTCTCTTGTTAAAGAGTGCATGCATTCGAAACGCCAAAGGGTCAGACAAGTTATTTTCAACTAGAACAAGGATGATGCGGGTGAAGCTGCAAAAACAGTAGCAGTAATCTTCATAAATTTTCATCAAATGGTGGTATCTTGTAACTTCAGCAATACAGCCCAATGTATGTAGGGAAGTCTGGTTAATGGGACACTGTGTGATTGCTTTGGAAAGTAAAAAGGGCAGGGAAGTTTAACTATTACTGCTTGTATTTAAGGGGAGCACTAGGCAGCACTTTGCATTTATTTGTGTTAGCATTTTTGCTCAGTTTATTGTGTTCACATCGTGACTTCTCAATACCTAAAAGAAAACATTTTAGCCAATGGCAGAAGCATTTGTGACCTGTGACTATAGGCAGATTATATAGCATTTGGGCATACTTATGTGGTGATAAAGATATTGGGTAATTAAATGACAAGGACATGTTTTTGGACTTCCATTTTTTAAATTCAAAGCACAGTAACATTGTTCTTCTGCATAACTACAAGAAATAAGAAGTGGTTACAATGTTGTCCTTGATGTGATTGACCAGAGACAACCCAAAATGTAGTATTTAACTCTTACTAAACTTGAAAAAAACTACAAATAATTTCATCATTAAAACTATTTTAATTTCTTTGTACATTCTTTAGTGCCATTGGGAGTAGAAAGGAAGAATGTTAAAGTTAGCCCTTACCTTACCAGTTGTCTTGTAGTCTTTATGAGTCACTCCTTCATTACTAATTTGTATACCAAAAATGATGTTTGATTTTGCTTCGACATGAGTGAGTATTGACTTAATTATATATGGAAGAGGAAATACTTTCTCAGGCAATTTACCTTCTTATGTAAGATTAACTATATGACTTTAAAACAAAATTAATCAAAACTCTGTTTCAGTCTTGATCTGAACTAATGAAGCGGCTCATGAGTTTCTCGCAATAAGACTTCATGGCACTTTGACATTTCTGCTGCTCTGTTGCTCTCTTATTTCACATGTTAATTACAAACATTGAAAACTATTTCAGAACAAACAGCAATGCAGAATTGTTACCCTTCTCAATACTCTGCAGAAAGCCAGATAGCAAGGCTATTCATAAATGCTTGCTTATTTGGAAGGGAAGGAAGACCAAAATATGTGCAATGTCACTTCTGTGGATACATGTTTATAGGTATCTCATGCCTTTCAAGTACTCATTACTCCCCAGATCACCTCCTCTTTTTGTCTCCACTGTTCATTTTCTTTCAGTTCACACTCTCAGGGCCATGTCAACGAGGGACAGTTCCCCTGCTACAATGATATTTTTTGATTTGTTGGTTTGAGTTTTTTATATACCTCTGTAAATAATGAACCCCAAAAAGCCACATGGGGTTAGGCTTTTAGGATGAGAATTTTTAAAACATGTTAATAAGACTAAGGTCAGTACCAGAGTTATTCTTTTTTTTATATTAAGACCTATATTTAATAAAAATATAAGGAAAAAAGACTTTAGAAAGCTGTGTATAGTTTACTTTGCTAAACGGCAATCAAGTGCTTCAGGTGTAATCTGCATGAGAATTAATGTATTGTGCATAAGGTAAAAAGAGTTTTATCAAGCAGAAAATACTGCAGGTTCATCTGAGAAAACCCAGAGACTAGTTCTAATTAATTATTGATAATTCTGAGGTATGTCTGGGTTCAGAGATATCATTGTAACCACAGTTACATAAACATTTTTTGCACCAGAGGGAATACCATGCCTAAAAAATAAACAAAAATAAAAGTTTTTAATAGCAGGTTGTTTATTCTGTGCAAATAAAACTAAGCAAATCCAGAAAAAATAGTTAAAAACCTCTCGTGTTAGCATTAATATAATTACCCAATTATTTCATGACTGTTTATGAAACCTACCTTCTCTGCATTGATAGCTATACCTTTTCATGTCATATGAAGTCTTTCACAGATTTGTGTACTCAGAGCCTGATATAGCCTTCTTTCCTACTTTTCTTCATTAGTTATCCCCTCTGGACTGTTATCATCTCTGTTTTCCTTCTGCTGCTATTACTTTACCAACATATTATCTGTATAATGGCATTGTCTTTGATGCTGTCCATGTCATGTGAATGGTTTAACTATATAATATTCCATGCATTTGTGCAATTTTTTTACCATTTTTTGATATTTTTTCTTATGTCTGAACCAGTGGAAATGTTCACACTGACTTCAAAACCAAGATCCTTGAGGTTACTCTTTTAAACACACCAAAACAGAGATAATAAAATGTGCTGCTTTCACTGTAATTTTCATACCTCATTTGGAAGTACTAATAAATAATATCCTTAAAAATAGAAAGGTCACAGTGTCATTTTACAGTAAGTGAACTGATTTTTAGTCCTAGTGGCTGTTCTTACTGCACAGACTGGATATGCATTTGGAGTATTACACTGGTTTGAACAACCCTCTATTCAGTTTCTCAGTACTAAGAACTACTAAATAGTTTTCTTAATCTAGAGGGAATAAAGAAATGTATTTGCTGATGGCTGTGAATTCTCCTCAAAATTATTTTGTTTGTATTCCATATTTTCTCAGGTCTGCACTGGCTTTGCCTTACTGATGACTCTTTGGAGTGAACTCAGGGAGTTTCTTCATTGTTCTGATAGACTGTTCCTTAGGATTGCTTCATTACGGGATGGCCAGTGGCCATCCTTATAAACAATCTTTCCAATCCTCTATGCTTAAGATGCAACTTTGCTGTAAAATACGTTCTACCTCAAAGTTTAGGCACATTTGGAAGGGGAATTGGAAAAAAAGTTCAACCTCTAATAGACCTAGAATAATAAAAGAAATGAGGAAAAAAAAAGCTGGGAGTGAATCTGTCTTCCAGTTGTAAAGCCATTTTTATATGAATGACCCTGTTGAATTGCATTTCTAATAGGTCATCACAGACCAAGATTGCTAGAACGTGGATGAGGAGTTAAGCATCTGTGTAAGTTATAGGAAATGTTGTTCCACCTGTCTACTCAGCAATTAGTTTCACTGCTGAGTTGAATGAAATAAAAAAATTTCTGGACAAACTGGGACCAATGCAGAAACATGGGAGGCATGTGTATTAGGGTGGGGTTCCTATTGTGTGAGAAAGGTTAAAGAGTCAATCTCCTTTTTAAATTGTTTTTATTTGTGAGCCAGGGCATGCTTTCCTATTGATTATGAGCAGAGCAGTTACTTGTTCAAAAATGAATAGCTGCAATGAAGACAAGGAAGGAAAGAACAAATCATGAGTGCATTAAATTTGGTTGAGCTGGTGTCAAGTGGGAAGGATTGTGTGCACTTTTGGTATGTTTTTATGTAGGCATGTCATTATTTGCCTGTTTACTGAAAGTTTTACATCTTCTGCTTGAAAGACAACTCAGCTATTGTTTGTCACTTGGCCAGCACTGGAGCAGGAACTTCAAGAGCAGAGGCTCTTGTGAAAAATCAGACTATTTTGGTTCCTGTGAACATTCTCCCCTTTGCCACTGTAGTGGTGAAACAAGAAGGAAGCAGCAAACATCTGCAGAGTTCCTCTGTGTTGAGTCACAGGTACACTGACTCCACAGACCAGCTTGAGGGCATAATGGAGTGTTCTTTGGAAAGTGTCTTAATGTACATCTTGGTCTAGACTGCCTGAAACTACATCAGAGGATGTTGACTAGACTTGACATTCTCTCCAGATGAGCACTCCCACGATGTCCAATTATAGTCCCAGACTCTGAGCCAGAGGGGGTGATAAGGGAATTTGGCCTTGAGAATGCCTTTGAGGGTGAATATAAACTACCTGAGTCAACGAGTGTTAAGCAATGCTAAAATTGGTTTCATCCTTTTTGGTTTTTCAATTTCTATCAAGGAAAACATGATGAGTGACATTAAATATTGCAGAACACAGTTTACTTAGAAAACCTAAAATCAATCCTTCACCAAATTTCTTTTAAATACCTGTTTCTGCTTATTAATGGGTGAGAGATGACTTCAGTTTGATGCATTTTTTAAATTTTATATCTTTGAAAGGTATGCCTGTGGGCAACTCTGAGGATTAAATGTTTATTTTGTACTCAACAGTTTTTTGTCCCTTAATTTCTCAAATTACATTTATTTGAATGTGAAAAGTAATTTCCTTTTCGCTTTCAATTTTCCTGTTGAATTTCCAGTCAATTAGTACCAGTCAAAGCCATTAATTAGCTTTGAATATTATGTAAAAATAACAGGATAAAGAAAACTAAGACTGTTCCGTTCTGCTGATCTTTTACTTCAAAACAAGTAAACTCTCATAGAACAAAAAAAACCATGTTACCCAGACTTTAAATATATTACTCCATTGTTGCTGCCTTTATCTTGCCTCCCTTTTTCTTTTAATGACAATTCATCTTTTCAAATAAGCTAAACTGGGAATACTCTGGGAATAAAACTGGGTTAATTTTTTTTGGTAATATTTATATGTTTTAAGAAATTCCATTAAGAAAAAAAATGAGCATTTTGTAATTTAGTACCCACAGCCTTCAGTAAGACAGTTTCTGAATTAATAAGCTTCACTTTGTATCCTTGTTGATCAATCACAATGTATTGAAGAGGAGGCCCTTATTTACGATCAATTTTCAAACATACCCTCTAAGCACTTCAGTTTAGCTTCTCAGGAGGATATTTAACTTAACATCTTTATTCAGGTTTGCACGTACATCAGGGGAAATTAGACAAATCTATGTGTGAGTTCTATCTATAACAAATGATCTTCTGTTTTAAAGAAACAAAACTGGAGTTTTCACCCATTTAAAATTGCATATTAAAATTTATTACAATTTAGAGAGTTATGACACCAAGAGGAAGTAAAGATGGTCATCAGACAGGGTTAAATTAAACCAAAAAAGTAACAAAATGGGCAGAACTCTATGTTGTGCAATTTAGCACAATCAGACCCCAAGGTGAATTGACATGACACTATTGTATAGAGTTTCTCTCCCTCAAAGACCTGAAATGTAATAAGAAGATGACAAGAACAGAATTTAAATCTGTGTTTTTCTGTTATCATGAGCTGAGTCACTTACTCTATGGAAGATAACTAATTAGAGTTTGATTCCTTTAGAGAAAAGCCTTTATTTTAAATTTTTAATTGTTGAGGTAGGATTAGACGGAAATGTGAGCTTTCTTCTGCCTCTATACTAATCTTCTTTAGGGACGATTGTTTCTGCATTTGAAATTTTTTTAAAGATTTAGGTAGAGAAACAATATAGTTTTGGGTGGGGAGAGAGAAAGTGTGGAAATATGGAACGCTGAATATCTTATAAAACCCAGCAAATACGTTAATTACATTGGATGAGTATAAATGAACATTACAAAACAGTTGAATGCTATGAAACTAAATATAATTTATGGAAGTATAATTAAGATATATAGGGGACAGATGAAATTACAAGATGGAAAAAATATAACAGACCACTCAATATTTTTACAAAATGTCTATAAATACAATCTATATAAATAGATGATAGAAGACTGTAACTGAATTTTGAAAATACAGTTATCACTAGAAATCTGTGCACTAGGATTTACATAATTGGCTTTTTCTGGAATGAGTGCCCAATTTACCTTTAGGCAGCCATTCCACTGTTTTTCTTAATTATTTTGATGCAACAGAGTTAAATGCTTTTGTGTAAAAAGTAGCATGGCCCATAATTATTCATGGAGGAAGAAAAGGCAGCATAGTATGTGTTTTTTAAAAGATTCTATACATTTAGTATGATCGCTTTTATTGATTCAAAAGCTTAGAACATTCCAGATTCTTGCTCTGCAAGAGTAATGTTTCTTGTTTATATATAGACTTGTCTAAATCTAGTACAAAAAACTAGCATCACATCTAAATTAAAACTTTTATCATTATCACACTTCTTCTTAGTTATTGAATTAGTATATTATAATACAACTCTACTACAATATATTTATAGTACTAGTCTATTATATAAATTTGTCATACTACTGAACCCAACCTTTACCTCTTTTCTGAATGAACTGTGGTATAAACCTTGAGTTGTTTTGTTTTATGTTCTTGTCCCAAGAGAAAGTCAAGTGTGGGTGGTGTGTAAAATCAAAGAAAGTGTTACAGTGAGAACTGTTGTTTCTCTCTCAAGTATTTGTCAGGTATATTTTTGGTTTTGTAACTTTAGAGTGCGTAAAAATTTCTTACAATTGCTTAGCTATTGAAAATGCTTTGAATTCCTTCATTTTAATCACAATCCAAATGTGTGAAGATTGATTTTTACACATATACACAAACACAAAGACATATTTCTCCCTTTACTGAACAGGAAAATCAAGAAAATACAAAAAAATTAAAATTCTTTAAAAAAAGGTTAAAAAAATAAGGAGGAATACTTATGACATGTAGCTACTTTCTCTTTTTCTCTCTGGCTGTTATACCAGGGAAACGTTGCAAAGAATAAGAGCCTGAATGTTAAAATACTCAGCTAAGCTCCACAACAAGCACAAAATTGTAAATCCATGCAAAAGCTATCTGATGACAAAGATATTGAACTTTAAATGTCCAAGACCACATCCAATACCTATGAAAATTGCCCATTTACAGGAAATGCATTTAAATTGGCTTTGTCCATGCCAAATACAGGGAAATGATAGCTTAAAGAGCATAATTATGTTAAAATGATTCAAGAAGGGTGACAGTCTGTCGTGAAGCCTAATCAGTACCTTGGCTGTATCTGCGAGCACAGAATGGTCAAGAACAATCTACTGAACTGCTAGTCCTCAATTATCATCATCTTTGACTTGTTGCCTAAGTACATGCAGTATTCCAGGGTCAGTGCTTATGCAATCTAGATTTCTGTGTGACTAACCATCCTTCAGAGCACTGAAATACAGTTTTTATTGTCTTTTAGCTTCCTCTAATACAATTTTAGTAGTTAAGCAATACAAAAAAATTTTGCAGCAGGATGATCTGATCCATCCCCCTTCACTACTATTTTAAGTTGCTAGATTTTTCATTTCACACTTTTATGTCATTTTTGATTTGCAGCATTACATCAAAAGAAATGCTTCGTTTTTTAGTTGTCTTGGAAGAATGTGATTATGTATTCTTGGGACAAGTCTAATTTATAAAAAAGCCTTATTCTAATCAGTGTTGTAAAAATACAGACCAGAATTGTATTGCTAGGCTTTGTAGATGTGTACTATACATTATACAGTATTTACTTTAATGGCTCTAATAAATCTTTTTCTGCCACTTCAACAGTTTTCTCCTTCCAACATGTTTTTAAAATACTTTCTTATCCAGTTTCCCTGATAACTTATTTTTATTTCCATAGGATTCAATTTCAATATGGTCATATTATATCTTTAATAGAAAAATTCAATCAAGCAGATATTCTACCCTTGCTATCCTTTATTTTCTTAGAGTCTAATGTAAAGGTAAAATAATACTCTTCTGCTACACTTTCTGTCTCTTTATTTGCCTCCAATTTACAATTAAACAATTTAAACTCCCAATTTCTCTTATTTCCTTATTTCCATTCACAGTGTTTGGTTTTACATCCTGCAGTATAAATTCTCATTTCACCAGTCAAGCTAATCTTTTAGGGCACAAATATTTATGACATTTCTTTTATAAATAACTCTTATAATAACAACAGGCACGGTCAGAACTCCCTGATTACTCCATATGAGTACTATTTCTGTTCTTAGCATCCTTCCTCCCAATTCATTGGTATGGAATTGACTTCTGTTGAAGTTTTGTTTTACCTCCCTTTACATATTAAAATTGCATAGGATTCATACCAGTCACTTTCTCAGTCTTCTCCTCAGTTCTTTTTCTCTGCAGTTCCTCTTATCATCAGCACCAGCCTCAAACCCCAAAGAGGTACAATGCCAGCTGCTTTCAGAGAGTACATCCATTAGTTCTGTGTCTCAACAGATATGTGTGTAATTTAAATAACACCTGCCTGGGATTTATCTGTTGATTTCATTATCCTGTTCCCTTTACTGTCTTCCCTGAAGTATCAAGTGAATGCAACTGAAAACCATCTGAGCCATCATTTTGCTGAGGTGTTCAGTTGTGTTTCATCTGCTGCATTGGGGAATCATAAAGTGTCATTTGTTGTGGTTTGAAGAAAGATTAATGGATTTGGAGGGGCTTTGTTTTCTCTCCTCAGAATAATTTCCCACCTAATTTCTGTAGTTCATATCTTTGCCTCTGCCTTTATCTCTGCACAGTCTTGTTGTCTCTAGATCCTCTGTAACAGGTGGTTTAATTCTCCTGAGCAAAGAGCACAATGTCTCCCCTTGGTGTTGGGATGCTTCTTGAGTCATCTGTTGCTCTTCAATCTTCAAAACTCTTGTCAAATCTCTAAATAAGCTAATGAGATTGTCAAGAGAAATGTTTTTCAGAAATGTAATATCATATAATAAGTTGCAATTTACCAACTGTGAGATCTAATTAAGTGTAAAAAAGATCATAAGTACTTAATACATTCCACCAGGTAAACCATACAACTGTTTAAAACATTGCAAAAAAGCAAAATATTTTTGCAGTGGAAAAAATGAAAATTCCTGGGATTTCTTTTTTCAGGATTCTTAATAATGAAAAAACCAAAACTGTATCTCTAGAATGTTGCTTAGGTGATTACAGCAGGACACGGTCTATCACAATTGCAAGCCTAAATATAGAAAACCTTTATACTTAATGAATGTATTTCTCACATTTCTAATTCAAATGCAGGTAGAAATTTTATAAGGAGGACACACCATGGCACTGCTGGCATGGAGAGTGTATGCTTATTTGAGCATTATGGTAAATCAGTCAGAGTTAAGATACATTACAGAAAGAACAATTTATTCAATATTTTTTACAAAGCTACTCCAGTCATTGCTCATGTTGTGCACTCTGAAAGCTATTCATTGTGAAATACACTCCTAAGAAAATTTGGATCTGCATAGCAGATCACATTTCCTGTGGAACATGTAGCTACGTATCAAAGAGAGAAATTTCTCAGTGGCCAGGTCCTGTATCTCCAAAAGCAGAAGATTCTTTTGCATGCTAGTCAACTGAAGGTTCTGTCATATGACAGACATTTAATACTTGCTTTTGTTACTTAAAAGAGGTTACAGCTTTCTCTCCGTGTACAGAAATCTAGTACTTATTAATGTACAGAGAATACTAAATCAATGCTGACAGGGGAAGGAAAACTTTCATGTAAATTAGACCTTAGTGTGACCTGGTTGACCTATGAGCTGAAATTCTCTCAGCATGTCTTAGGTTTTCTTTTTCTCCTTTTCATGGTTTAAGGTTGTAATTCTTTTGTGTTTAAGCTAGACCTTGGAAAATCTGCTTTGGCTAAGCCCGGAGCTGTACAGTGGGACTCAAGAGATGCTGCAGACTGAGGGATTCATTTCAATACTGCATTGAGGGACAGCATAGGACTTGGACTGAAGGTTATAAATTATGTAAGCAATTGAACAATTTGTTTTGTTTTAATCTTGTTCAGCTTTGCATGTTTTTCTTAAAATATCCCATGAATTAAAATTTGATTTTTTTTTAAGAGTATAAGGTAGAAAAAGAGATTCTTTCCTCATTATGCAAAATTCATTCAGTGTTAGGGAATCCAAAATGCTTTATCTGAAAAGTCAGAGAGAACTCTAATAAGTCCTCTGGACAGCAGGGAAGGCTGACTGTGTGAGGAGTATAACAGCCTGTTATATACAGCCTGTTACTCTGTGTCCACAGAGAAGTCACTGGAAAACTTTTATGTACAACACCCACACAGTGCCTGTGAATGTGAGGGTTTGGCCAACAGAAGAATTAAAGTCTGGTATTTCTCACAGTGATGTGTGGGATGTCTAGAAAAATGAACTCCAGTAAACTGAAATAACAATTTAATAGAATTTTCCGTCTCTTTCCTTTATTTCTTCTCAATATAACAATAACTAGCTACAGTAAGGAAAATACCAAAAAAAAAGTTGTTGTTTTGAAATTTGTTTCTATGGATGAGTTTACAAATATAATTAATGAACAGAAATTATTTTTAGCAAGCATGCATTCCTGTAGCTCACCACCGCATTGTAGCAATACAGTTTTATATTACATATACATGTTTCATTGGTAGTGTAGGAGCCTTTAAAACTAGTATATTAAATATATAAAGAGATCATGATTTTTAAAATTTAATGAGAGCACAATACTTAAAATAATATTTAAATTTGTTAATTACTGATTAACAAAGCCAAACCTGTAGTTAAAAAACACAGCTACATTTTCTTGCATTTAAATGATTTATGTGTATAAAACTAACTCTGTTTCACACACTGCATCTAGAGGGACTATCTTTGGCCTAAAGTGGGATATGAAGCCAATAGAGAAAGAAATAGATGATTAAAAAAGATTCCAAGATTTGGGGCCGCAGGAGATAAAATAAACCAGGTAGAAGACATATGGTGAAGGTCCCTTACTGACTTTGTTTTGGCTGTTGTGCTTTATTGATTTTTTTGATCTCAAAACTTTCTGAATGTGATTGTTTCAAGATATTGAATGCACTTGAGACAGGACAAAAAGGGCCTACCTTGAAACTATTTGTCATTGTGATTTTTATTGTGGTACTGTCGCTTTTGTACTCAAAACCTTAGTGTACAAAGTGTGATAGAAATACAAAGACATGGGAAAATTAATAGGTTGTTCAAATCCATCAGGTTTCACAGGTCTTATGTAGCAGGTGAAGAAAGAGAAATATGGATAGTACTTTGCTCTACTCTTGCAAGGAATATTGAGAATCTATCTTTAGGCTGACAGCAAACATCATCGTATAACAGCCCAGAGAGAAAGAATTATTTTTAACAGTGTTTACTTATTTATTTTCATAAATAGGAAACAAAACCAGCAGAAATATTTTTTAATTTTCCCTACAGACATATATTGATAAAGATAGACTATTTGTTCTATCATTATTAAGGAGCTGGTTTTTCACACAAGAGATCAGACTCTGTAATTTATGGAATATCTAGGGGATTACATTATTTAAAACATAGTTAAGTTTTAGAAACTGGTATAAAACGAGTTGCTGATGGACTGTGGTGTCTTTACATTACCTGCTCTTATCAAGGCACTTTTGGTGTAAAGAGAGATGGCTGAAAAATCTTTTCAATATGTTCAAAATTTTGTTGCACATCCCATAATCTATACTGGACAATACAATAACCTCCTTGCAAAATAACTCTATAACAGGGCACTACTACTAGGAAATTCTACATGTGTATAAAATATTTTCTTTTTTTAAATCTAAATGTCATTAATTTTACTACCAGCACAGGGATTTACTGTGATCTATACCTTGGCATTATAAATGATGTATTAATCATCCTCAAGACATACATCTTCAGGTAATGCACATAGAAAAGCTATGCCAACTCCTAATGGCTATGGAATTTTCAGACTTTATCCAACCTAATGCATGTTTAAGGAAATTGGAATGGAGGTAATATTTGTAAGTACTTCAGCATATCTAGAGCAGTACCTTTACCTTAAAACATTATAGCTTTGAAATATCTGAAGAGAACATGAGATTTTCAAGATTAGGGTGTTTTATCTAATTTTTTTGGTATTGAAAATTTAACATCTTTATTAGAGGTTTTAATGGCACGTGATGAGATCCATCCCAGAGTTCCAAGCAAATTGGCTTGATGTACTGGGAAAGAAACTCCATGTGTGAGAGACAGGAGTAAACAATTACTGTCTCAAAACAACAAAAGGGTGTGTTTGTGTTGGGGGGATGGTGTGGTGTGTGAGTAGGTGGCAGAGCATGTTTTGTGAAAAATGGGATATGCCCTGCTCCACACCCTACCTGCCCTGGAACCTCTATTCCAGCCCAGAGTGTCTGTCATTCACTGGCACATCTGAAATTCCACCTGAGTGAGAAGGTCCCAGGAGCTGGGATCATGCTGGAACTAAAGTGTTGTTTAAGATTCGTTGTTTAACTTCCTGAGAACATCATGTTTCTCCTGTGAGCTTGCCTCAGAGTATAAAAAAAACTAAGCCTCTTTAGTAAGCTTGTCAAGTGGGTGTGGGGCTTTACATCATGACATCTTGAAAAGTCATGGCAATAGGTGAAGTTCCAGGTGACAGGAAAAAGGAAAAACTGTCCAATTGTTAAAAGGTTTAGAAAGGAGGACTCTTGGAACTACCAGACTTCTAAGAAAGAGGGGGACAGACATATTAGTAAGGTCTGTAGTGATAGGATAAGAGGTAATAGTTTTAAACTGAAGTTCAGACTAGATATGAGGAAGAAGATTTTACAATGAGTCTGGTTAAATACTGGAAAAGGCTGCCCAAAGAAGTGGTAGATGTCCCATCCTTGGAAACATTCAAGGTCAGGTTGGACATAACTCTGAGCATCCTGGTCTAGTTGAAGCTGACCCTGCTCATTGCAGAGGGGTTGCATGAGATGAGTTTAAAGTCCTTTCCTAACTCAAATTATTTTATGAGTTTTTAATGTTACGATTCTATTATTTTCATAACAACACATGTACCCCAGTTTTGGGTTACAATTAGACCAAAGACATACAGGCTCTCTGAATCTCTTTGTCACAGCATGTTGTAGACGTATTTTGACCTAGCAATCAACTTTTGGCAAGACCTTATCTTCATCACTTTTAAATTCCTTTTATTCTGTTCAAATTCTTATGGATTTAATATGATTATTAGCAAAATTAATGAATTTTTGCATTTTTATATCAATCACAGCTGTTAAAAATGAGGCAGATGCTAGGGCAAAGCAAATAGATTTTTACATCTCTGGATCACACCATCAGTTATTATTATAGGCTGAAGAGATAAGTTCAGACTTCCTCCTTCTGATGGAGCTTATTAGAATCAGTTTCATACAACTTCATCCAAAGTGTCAATTTGGTTACAGAGTACTGTCGTAGAATTTTTTTAATATAAAAGAAGGTTAATTTATCTTTGGAATGTTAGATTAGAGGAACAATCTAGAACTAGAACACTTAGAACTAGATTAGAAAAAACAATCCCACTCTTTAGATAAAGATAATGCCTGACAGAAACATAAATTCTCTTGTCTTCAGAAAAAGCTATTCATCAGAGTCACAGAATCAATCACAGTATAGTGGAGGCTGAAAGGACCTCTCCAAATTAACTAATTCCACCCGCTGCTCAAGAAGGGACAGCTAGAACAGGTTGCCCAGAGTCATACACAGTGACATCTTTAATATCTTCAGAGATGTAGACTATGTAACCTCTCTGGGCAACCTATTTCTGTGTTTGATGACACTCAAATAGACTAATAACACTGAGATAACTGCATTTAGGTAGGGAGTTGGAAGGACCTTAATGATTGTCTGGTCCCAACTCACTTGCTATGGGCAGTGTTTCTGAAAGAAAATCATCCCAACATTAAAATCTAACAGTTGATTCAAAAATTCAAATGTTTTGGTTTTAGTAAGATACTAAGGGAATAACATTCTTAGGATCACAGTGCAAAAATATTAATAAAGCATTTTGTATTTGCAAAATATAGAGGATAAAAAGCAAGCCTCTATATAGAACTCATTTTTAATTTAGAGGATTTATTGAGTATGGACTTTGTATCAGCTTAGGATGAAATGAGATATTGTACTAAATAAATTTAACTTAGTGCTGGGTATACACTTATATATCATGTTTCTTGCTAGGTATTCGAAGCTATAAGCTCAAAGATAAATGTCTAATGAGCCCATTCAATTTCAGACTGTATGAACTTGTAGACCTGGACTTGTTTTTTCCTAGCATAAACAGTTGTGTCTTACCCTCTAAAATTCTGATGTAGAGAATAAACTCACATATGGTAAATAAAAAAATAATAATGGTGAAATTTTTTTTGCATGAGAAATAGGAGATAAAAGTGGTGTCTTTAATGAATTTGCATTTTGATTTCTACAAATGAAATAGCTTATTAGGCAACAATTGGAGATATCAGTGGTTAATACAGATCAATGCATGTGTTCAGATTTGCAATCAGACTTAAAGACATAAGCTAACATATTTGGATTTGTCTTAATCAAAAAAATTCAAATAAGAAGAAAAATGTGATAGATATCCTGAGATTTCTTAAGAACTGGGTATGGAGAAGACTTTTGAGCATATAAACTGCTGATTAATAACATTATTGTTTGGATATTCAAGACATTGGTTTCCTGGATATGTTCTATCAAACAAACCCCTTTCTCCAATAATTTGACTTAGAATCATATGATCATGGAAGCATTTGGGTTGGAAGGAGCCTTTAAAGCTCATCCAGTCCACCCAACCTGCAATGAGCAGGGTCATCTTCATCTAGATGAGATAGCTCAGAGCCTTGTACAATCCGTTTCCAGGAATGGGGAATCTGCCACCTGTCTGGGCCACCTGTGCCAGTGCTTCAGCACCCTCATCATAAAAAATTTCTTCCTTATATTAGCCTGTGTCAACACCCTTTTAGTTTAAAACCACTGCCCTTTTTCCTATCATTATTAAAAATTCCTCGTTTTTATTATACAGCCCTCCTAGGTACTGAAGGGCTCCTAAAAGATCTCCTCAGAGACTTCTCCACACTGAACAACCCCAACTCTCTCAGGGTTTCTATGCAGGAGAGACACTTCAGCCCCCTTACCTTTTTTGTGTCCCTCCTCTGGACACACTACACCAGGTCTGTGTCTTTCTTTTATTGAGTACATAAACAATATAAAGACTTAGATTTGGAGTTTATTTGGCTCAGAATATTTTTCCAGTGTGTGTTGCTGTATTGTAATTCAAAGCTGAAACAAGATTGACATGGAAGTCTATTGATAAGATTACGGAAATTAGAGCTCTAAGTAAGGAAAATTAAAGAAAATTGTATACGGGCATTCATGAACAGGAAAAGAGCACTGAGTTTATAGCAAAATTCTGTATTTTGTAGCAGGTGAAAAGTTTCAGTATTGTTTATTAAGAAGCAAGCTTATTTAAGCAAGATGTTTTGTTCATAATTCAGATAAAGTCTTCGTACTGTGATAGCTCATTAACTATTGCTATCAAATGAAGCAGAACACTCAGAAATACACTTGCTGACTATACAGTTTGTATGACAATGCTCAGCATGTTTTTATCCAGGAAGTTTGTTCTAAAAAGATCTTCTTGTAACCTGTTTGCACATCTCTTTCCTCTTAAAATATTTATTCTGTAATAATGCAAATTTACTTCACAGCTTAGCTGACTTGTGGTATTCTGATACCTTTTTCAAGTGACAAAAAGAGAGAATCTTTTCTAGTCCAAGAACTGGCTGGCTGAGCTGCAGGTTTGTATCAGCACAATTGAGAGGAGTCATAATGTTCAAGGGCTTGAATTTTGATTCCTGACATCTTGCAGTAACACTTAAAAAAAGTACATAATGTAGTTAATCTTGTGAAAATGAAACATTTTATTTCATAAAAAGCATGAATACAAAAAAGGTATAAAAGAAAATAAAATTCATCATGATTCCTCATAGTCAATTGTACTTAGTTTTACCCAAGGCCTCAGCCTTTCTTTTTTGGGATCTTATAATATTCTTCTTGAATGTGGATTAACACAGCTGATGCAATATTCAGAATTATTGAATATGTTGGTGTTGTGTTGTTCAGGAAAAAGTAATTAATAGACTGTGGAAAATGCATAAATATTTACATAATAAAGGAGAGGACATCAGTTTGAAAAACACTGTGGCACATTGTCAAGTAAACTATGTATAACATTGAGCTGGTTAAATTTTTTTATATTTTACTGTTGTGTAGAATCAGTTTGTGTGCTATATATGCAGAAAGACCGAAAAATGCAGTTGGAGATAAGGAATATGGAATTTTCCTAAAGTCTTTTGGCATGTCAGATATGCTTGTAGCTTTTAAATGTGAGAGGAAGCTGGGTATATCTTGAGTACTTATAGTAGCTAATTTTATAGTAGGATTGACAAAGCTACTCCTATAACTTGAAACACATACCTCTACAGTAGATGTGAATGCTGGGTTTCAATTTACTTTGAAATACTTCCAAATATAAAAACGTACAATAATCAAAGTTAGAAAACATAAAAGGTATACATTTAGAAGACCATTTTGTCAATTTGAAGAAACATTTTAAAAATGCTGAATGATTAAAAATATGTGGAAATATTTTATTTTGCATAAAGGTAAATGATAATTTATTAATTATTTAATATTAAGTAGGGTCAATACAATTTTGCCTGCTGATTGTTTTATTCTTTGATTTTTCCCATCACTATAGGATCCAGAAACCTGATTAGTTTAATGACATGATTTGTTTCTTCGGTGATTTGGGCATCTGGGTGATCACAATGTTCATTACAGAAGTGGTCTCTTGGGATACATGAAAAAGGCAGTTGGTACAACCTATAAGTTGAACACACCCTCAGTATGTACCAATAAACTGCACATAAAATGTCAGCCTTCTTTTACTGAGCCCAGAGCCATCCCATAAGTAAAGCATAGGTTCAAAGGCATTACAGTCACCTACTTGCTACCCTCATGTCTAATAAAATCACTCTCTTCCAAAAAATCACATCAGACCAAACTATAATCATCTCCTCTCTAACTCATTATAGCTCACACACTACAAATCTTCCAAAGGATAAAGCATATTTTACTGTGCCTTTTTTTCTGATTAAGATGGTAAGTGTTCAGCTATCTTGAGGGTTGCTATAAACTATGCATTACAATTTAGAGGAAAATGTTGGAGAAGAGTAACATATATGTATTCTTTCTCCAAAGAGAAGAAATTCAACCTCCTTCCAAAATAATTTACTTAGAAACAGCTAAGTAAAAAGAGGAAATCTGCGTTTGATACCCAAATGTTCATGTCTTATGTAGTAGCCCAGCTTTCTTGCAGTTTTTAAGTGCAACCTACATCAATGTCAACATGAACATTTCCTACTACTTGCTTTCTTTTGACAATATTATGGGACTGCTTGAAGATTCTTTTTTTTTTTTAATAGCTAAATACTTGTTTCTATGATTTCTCTTATTTCTTTTGTGGGTGTTAAGAACTTCTTTTGTCTCAATAGACTTTCCATGTCTCTCATTGAGTACTAAAGGTAAAACAAAAGAAGACCACATAAGAACAGTTTCTAAGTCCCATAGTCCTGTCATCTTTTCATGATCTCTGGAGTAATCACCTCCATACATGCTAATGATTTGAAGTAGTGCTTGTGTCTTGCTAAAGGTGAGATGAAATTCATCATCATGATTATCTGGGGATTTTATAGGTGAAGGTTTGTTTCTAATGGGAAAAAGGATTTAAGAATTTAAAATACAATACCTTACCCACTGATAATATCAAAGTAAAGATACCCTGGCAGTCTGAATGTCAGTGATATTTCTACCATTAGAGTAGAAAATCAAAACTTTTGGCAGAATCTAGATGGTTTACATTCTCACAGATAACAGTATTTAGTATGAATACGTGGTTGTGTCTTTTGGAAAAAAAATACTCTAAACCCATGTGCTTTTTTGAAAATTTTGAGTAAAATATCTTAGAAAATAAATTGTTCTATTTTTTGCATCACAAAATCACTATGCTGCTAATATAGTTTTAAAAAACTTTTACAAAATTTATTATTCTTTAATTTTTTAATGGGTTTTATTCTAATATCTTCATTTTTTTAAAATAACATTTCAAAAAATTTTCCAACTTCTTCAATTGTTGCTGGAAGATTACTTTTAAACCTTTAAAAATCACTGAGCTAGCTCTTACAACTGCTTCTTTGAATGGTCACAAAGCTTCTTCTACCATCAGCAAGATGTGTTTATCTTCACAACGTAAAAGTCAGAGAAGAAATCCAAACATCTCATTTAATCAATGGAAGGCTGGCACACTAGTTATTTAAAGAGAACTGAACTTTTGTATCATACAGCAGTGTCATAACCTAGGAAACATTCTTCACATTCTATTTAAAAGCTACCATATAACAGCTCGCTGTGCAATGACTAGATAATTGATACTGATATTGTGGTTTATAAACCTCATTTTTGATCAGAAGTGATATATAACTGTATATTACAGCCTTCATTGTCTTCAAGGAAGGTCTTTTATTGTCATCCCCTGCTTGTAGGGGTGACAAGGAGTAAGCAAGGAACTGTGTGGATTCTCAGCTGCTAGATGAAGTCAACCACCACATTATATAGAATCAAAGACAAATCATAGGCAAAATCAAATAATGACCTTTTCTATTTTTTTCTTTATTTTTATCTTTTTTTAAGATCTTTTTTTAAATGGCTAAAGAAGGCAGTCCTTGATTAACACTTATTCTGTGTGGATGGAACCTGCATCTAAGTGTACTTTTCAGAAACAGAGAAAGCAGATTAATTTTCTGCATTTTACCATATAGCACAAGACACTGCTGTGTTTAATAAAATATTAAACTTAAAAATGTATTTAAATCTATAACATTTGTTTGTTAAAGATAAAACTATTATAAAGTAAGATAATCCAGAATTATTCACCCCAATCACCATGGTTTTCAACATCTCCGTCTTCATGTCTAATATGCTGCATCACACCTGAAATCAGTTCACCATTCAGCACACCTTTTATTCTTTTCCATAAGCTTCCTACTTGTTGAGGATGGACAGCAGAGTAAATATACCACAGGTGAGTGAAGATAATAAAATCATTCTTTCTTCTAATGGTCTGCACATCATCATTTTCCTGATAATTTGCAATGTCTGACCTTTTAAACTGACAGGATGTTCACGAATGAAGCTTTATAAAGATGGCTATCTCATCTCAGAAAAATGGAAGCCAGGCATTCAAGACTGGCTTATATTTGTCTCTGAATCAAAGTGTCATTTTTGCTCTGTTAGTGTCTGTTATCAAGTCAGGACAAGCAGTTATTCTGTAGGCTAGTTGATGTAACCTTGAATTTTTCAGAAAGTCCTTGGGAGTTAATTCAATGGGTTTATGCAACTTACAGTTCATGTATATGAGTGAGTTATACAGAATTTTGGCAGATAGCAGTTGTAATAAACATTTAATTTACAATCCCTACAATCCTTTTAGCTTTGCAAAGTGCTTCTTGTATCCATCTATTTCCAGTGATTTATTATAATCCCTGTTTAGCTCAACTTACATTTTTGAGGAACCCTTCATGGCTTAGAAACCAAGGCAAAGATATGAACAGTTCATCATTTAGCTGGAACCCTGTTAGTTCAAACTGGATTTTAGCCCAGAAATTTAACAAATGGAAAATTCATCTCCCCTCCAAGTCAAATAAAAACAGACAAAATGGTTCATCAACACCCCTTTACAAGTGACACAAATGTATACGGCAGAGACCAAAGAATTCATTGTATTATTGCAAAAAGTAGAAATTAGCTCATTTATACTGATATGAGGTACCAAACTACAAAACATTTCTAAGTAGCAAAAGTATCACATACTGTTTTATATATTTGCATAATTCACTACAAAGTGAACAACTAAATAAATAGACAAAATCTATCTAAATTCAGAATTTGCAGGGAAGTAACCTCCATTAGAGATGAAGGACCAGTCTCTGAACAGTCTTTTAATTTTAATAGAAAAAATATTGTACTTTTAGGAAAAGAGGGTTTTTTTCTTATAGATTTTATTTTTTTTCCCAGTGTCTACCTTTAAATTCAGCGCTGATCTTCCATTTCTATTACGGTAGGCAAAGCGTTCCTAAAGATTCTTGCAGATGGTGGTAGGAATTTGAAGCCCCCTTGTGGAAGTGAGCAAACAAACAAAATATGATTTCAAAATATACATAGGATATTGTATAGGATAGGATATCTCAAAAGGACATTACCTTCAAGAGTTTAAGTTTAGAAAAGTCTTTCTTCCCAGAAAATTGTGATTCACAAATAAATAAAACCATAGCAAGAGTCTAGACAACTTCAATTTGATTGCCTTTGCTGTGCTCAGAAATTACAGAGAAGTACAGAGATCACCCAGAGCATCAAGAAAAAGAATAAATTTGTGTGGCTATTGTCTATCTGTATGTAAAAAAAACCTCTTGGGTATGATAATCAATGGCAGGGTGAAAACAGTAAAGTCCATTTTGCTTTGTACATTTGTACAACAGTACACAAAAATGCATCTGGCTTTAAAACACTGACGTTCACATTCACATTGATATTCACTTTGTGTCAAACTTCTGTCCTATAAGCTTTTAAATATTTCAGGACATTGATGAGCCAAAAGAAGAACAAGGATATTGAGGCTGGAGGCTCAGAGATTTCATGAGAAGAATAACAGTGATTTAGCGCAGAGGACCTTTTTAGCAAATGATAGGCTATTTCTTCATGAAGAGAAATTCTGGTAAGGAAGGACTTGAAGTAAAGAAATTTAATACCTTATTGTGAATATTGAAAAATTTGGAAAGATATTAATCTTGCTGATTTCTGAGTTTCCTGGATAAAACATGCAAAAGATGTCAGCGTTGAATTGGGAATGGGAATGAAGGCAACACAACTCCATGCATTTTCAGAAGGTATAAAAGCTCACTTTATTACAAAACTTCACGTTTTTATAAGCAACATCATTCACCCAGAACTTGATTGGTTCTTAATAACACCTGTCACCCCATTAGTTAATTAGGAACAAGACCATATTTCCATAACATCTCGTATAATATGTTCCACATGTTCACAAACACTAGCTGCAAAAACCAAGATAAGAATTGTTTTAATTCTTTTCTCTGAGCTTCTCACAATTTCCCAGGATGATGCTTGAGAAACTATCTGTTTATCTCTGAGAGCATCCACAATAGATATGATTTTCAGGACTTCAGTATCTTTTTTGAAGAAAATTATATGCAGTCAGATATTTTTTTCCTTTATTGTTTGTTAAGTGCAAAGGGAAATTTCTGATACATTATATAGTATTTACAATAGAGAAAGCTTTGAAGCACTTTGGTTTGTGAAACAATTAGAACTGGGCAAAAACTTATTCAATAATAGTAATAATTCTAGAAATTTTTCCCGTTTCTTTTTTAAAGAAAGAAGATTTTCTAGCAATGGATTTCATATTGTTTGAGCTTGTTTAATATATAGAAGTATTCTTATGTTGCTTTAATGAGCTATTCAGTTCTTGATGGTAAAATGCAAATGGAAATACATGAATGTGCATGTTTACTTGTTATGATTGTCTTGAGCAATTCCTGATGTTCACAAGTTTTAAGTCGAGACTTTACTTACTACTTGAATAATTAATTAACTTAAGATTGCTTTTAACAAACAATTTCTACTGTTCTATTCATTACTGCTTAGAAAGATGAATTCAAATTCTGGTTTCCCTGTTGAACAAGATGCAGCTGCAATAAATAGAATGTCTACACAACCAGAAGAATGGAGAACTAATTTAACTATAAACTAACTACATGTTTAGAACTACAAACTTTCTTCAGTACAGAAAGTTCTGCTGTATCTCCCATAACATGTAGTCTAGTTTGGGAAAATAAAATGAAGAAAGCATGATTTTCCTGAAGCTAACACTCTGGAAAACCCTGTCTATGGTACTCTCAGAATGAACAATTAGGATACATGTATTTGTCTATAATACAGCATTTTCCAAATGTTTCAGCTGGTTCTTTTTAAAACAATAGATTGTTACATTTCTCAGTCATGGCACAATTCAATGATCCCTGAGTTTCATTTCCAGGCATGATTAAAAGCTGGACCTTGAAGAGTTATATTATTATTTTATCGAATGATGCAGACACAAGGTTGAGATATTGAACTGATCGTCAGGGATTTTAAGCAGAACTGTTAGCGGAGGACTACATGTTCTGTTGACTACACCTGAGGGGCTTTTGGTAAGTGACTAAATCAGTAAATGAGTTCTCATTAAACATAACGAGGAGCAAGTGCTGGGAATGAATCAGGTAAAAATAGGTTGGCTATTCTATTTCAGCTAATTGCTCTCCTGACAAACTGTTTATCTGGGCAAGGTCTTGAAAGCTATTGCTGCTGCTTAAGCAAAAAGGTATCAAAGGAATATTCAGTCCTTGATTGCTATACATCAATCCCACTGTGAATTTTAGCATGTAAAATATCTTTTGTTGTAACATATATAAATTGTGCATATAATTTCTTCTAAAAATACTTCTGAGAGTAGTGGGATGAAGAGTCACTCTTACCAGTATGCACTTGCTGGAAAAGTGGAGATGTACCCTATTGGGGTTTCCTTTGTTCTGAGACTTCTCCATCTAATCAAAACATTTTAATTAATAATGTATCTCAAATGTGCTTTTTTCTTAGAATCCTTTCAGTCTATTAATACGTTCCATTTCCTACTTTTTTTCCTCTTCAGTAGAAAGGTTAGGCACAGAAATAAATAACCTGCTTTAATGTCTTTCTCCACTATCTCTGGGAATGAAGCAGACTACTATAATGTGTTTGTTTATGTTTTATCATTTTCTCAGTGGTAATTACTTATTACAGTCTGAAGAGCTGTAGGCTTTTCTTACTATGTCTCATTTACAATTTTAGTTATTTACATGTTTACTAGTCAGTTAATTTAAATATTTATATTTATTGCATGGTTGTGTAAGGCATACAGAAGATTCGCAAATCACTTTTAGCTTCTTCTGATTATAATTCTTTAAAAAAAAGGCAAAAAGATATCTTCATTCAATCTGACATATCCAAGTTCAAAATAATTTAGCTTGATTTGAAATAGGTAAGTATGGCAAATGAAAAGGAGTGTTGGAAAACATGGCTTTAGCATAGGTTATGATACACTTTCGTACAAGTGTAAAAAGATGCAAATTTCTTGATTTGAAATCTATGGAGCTACATAATGCCTTATGCATCTATTAGCTGGTAAGAGTAGCCAAAGTTTCTTTTTATTTAGTATTGTGTTCTGCTTCTTCTTTTACCCCTTTTATTTTTTGTCTTTCATATTTAATAGTCTTCTGTCCATTATAATCATTACTTTTCATAAAGCTAAAGTAACTAATGCAATAGTTTTGGAGTATTTATGAAATCACAGATTATAAAGTCTGATGGGAAATTCCTGATCATTTAGTCTCATCTTTTGTTCTATCTTGGTCACAGACATCCCACAAGTTACTTCATGTTTGAAAGAAAGCATACGTACAAACACAAACACACACATGCACGTATATACTCAGGAAACAAATGTAAATTTTTTGTTGTAAGAGCTACCTTATTCTTCTGAGACTTTGTATCATCTCCAAATTATTTATATTATTTATTTGTAATCTGAATTTATCTAGTTTCAGCTTCCAGTCTCTTAATAATTAAAGAATTATTTTATAGGTTTTTCAGACATCCTGATGAGCCTCCAATTATCTAGTAGATATCATTTAGTGTTCTAAACTAAGATAAACTGAGAAAAATTCAACCAAAATATAAAAAAGGATGAAATTCATAGAAATGTAAAATATATATCATACATAGTTTAATAATTCTTTAAATGAAGTTACTATGGAATGACAAACTTTACAATAAAAAAGGGAAAAGATTGGAGGAAAATTATAAGTTATTATAAGTTAAGCATCTTAAGTCAAAAAATTGCATTCATTTACTATTATAAAATATGACCCTGGCATGAAAACATATTTCTGTCATCGTGTAAGTTTCTGATGACTGAGAGATGGGAATAAATTAATTCATAAAGTATTAACAAAGTATCATAAACAAGAAAATAATGACAGATATATAGAAAAGTTAGGCTTTACAGGATGAAGTGTTGAGTCATATAGTTAGAGATTAAAAATTATAGAGGTCTTTCTAAAAAGAGAAAGTTCATAGTCTGAAATACTAGAGGAGAATAAATTTCCATGTGGAATCTCTTTGTCTGCTAATGGTATTGCAGTCATGAAATAAAGAAATCAAATCTCTCAATCAAGATAGTTCCAGATGAAATAGAAAAATATTTTTGTTGCTATACAAACACTTACAAGACTTCATTAAAGGATACCATTCATAATTTTAAACTTCAGTGGTCAAGAAAAGTGGCCACAAATGAATAGAGTTTCAAAGAAAATCTGTAGGATGAAATGTATATTAAAGGGCATGTGAAATAAGATATTTAAATGGCTTTGAATTATTTATGTTAGCAAAGTGAACACATTTTGTCCATAAACATACAACTAATAGGATTAAAATCCCTAAAGATCTTAAAGTAGGAATTAATAAACCCATGAACGTATATAGACTGAAAAACAGAAGTGACTTTCTTGCCATTAAGACATGGGCTTTTGGGCTTTTTGAACAGCATCAAATTAAAAAAAATTGCTCTACTAGTTCTGTGACTGAACCTGGTAAATATATGCAAGTTAACAGGATTGACTATAATAGGGTTACATGTATGATAACCCAACCTTTTAATTGCAATCATAATATTTACTTTAAATAGTATGAAATATTATCTTGATAAACTTCACTCAGGATTGAGTAGCTACTTCTCAAAAAACCAGTATTTTATTTGTGTGGGAGTACACTGATGTGGGAGCACAATGTTTTTGTGATGCAATTGTAAAAAGTTACTCTTTGTTATTCATATTTCATTTTTCTTCCCAGTTGATGTGACCCTTTAAAATGATGACATACATAGTATGCTCTGTCTTCTGGTACAATATGGACACAGGGAGCCAATACTACATCACTTTTTACTTGATTCCCTTGAATCTGATGTCAGAGACACTTCTGACTGTCAGTGACTTAGAAAGGACTAATTAAGGTTGCCTGATGTAGACAACCAGGTGAAATACTTGACTTAGCCTGTGAATCTCTTTAGGCCTACTGGCTGCGGAAACTGCTTTTGCGTAGTGAGACTTTCCCTCTGCATGTGATCTCTTTCAGCCTCAAAATCTCCCCTAATTAGGTTATAATCAGCAATTTGAAAATCAGCCAAACCAGTTCATCAGATTCCAGCAATATTGGACAGATGAAATGTTTATTCATGAATTAGTAATATATAATTGCTATAATTTATTACTCAGGCTCCTGGAAATGAGCTCTTATTTGAATATGGTTCTTCCAACTGATATCTTGTACTTTTAGAAATAAAATATTTAACTCTTCTTCCATACATTCATGGAGAAATTCATTACTGATAGACTTCAAGCTCCATAGTGATCAAGGGCCCAAGATGCCTATGCATATAGATATAAAGATTAAATTGCAGAAAAGAAACGCCATGGTGGGATTTTCTTAAACTGCTTTTAGGTTTCTGTCTCTTCTCAGCTCTTCCAGAGGTCAACTTTAGGAAGTTTTCAGCAGTCTGAGGGCTCAGGAAACCTGGTCACACTTTCCATCAAGAGTATAGAATTGATATTGTTGGAAGATACAAATTAGTTAGAAAGACCAGGAAGTACTTTTACACACATCCACTGAAGAGAAAACTGCTGTCAAAATAGATTTTCATCAAATTCCACAAAATTTATTTCATACTTTCACAAACTTTCCTTTTTTTTAGGATGTCTTTAGAACTGGACAGTGAAATACCACTAATGTTTTAACTTTTTGGTTCTCCTTTACTTTCTCAATACTGATACACATGAACACCTTTCTAAACTCAAAGCTTATGCACAGGCCTCATTGTGCTTTTTCACACTCACTAACTTTCCATACATTTAAAATTCTCATGTTGTATTGAATTTTAATATCCAAATATACACTTAATCTGAGTTTCTGGACCTTAGGGTTTATAATTAATTTGCATTACAAAACTTGGTCAAAAATGCTTTCTGTAAATTCCTTTTCCATTAGAAAACCTGCAGTTGTATTCAGCATGATGTTTTCATTCAATCTTCAAGGTTACAGTACCTTCAAAATTAATCAATAGGCACTTGATTCCTCGATGAAGGTTGAAATGATTTTCTGGCAGCCCTGGCAGAAAACATTTGGCAATTCGGTTATTTAAAATTGCTCTGGATTTTTATCAATAATTAGTCAACAGATTGATCTCTAGAAATAGATCATTTTTCAGGAAGGGAGCTGGGAAATTTTGGTGTCTATATTTGAACATGGATATTAGGGGATCTGGATTTTCTATGAACATTTGCTTTAAACCTGAAACTATATACCTAAATCACTTTTGCGGAAATACAAAAGCAATGGCCCAATTCCTCACGACATTAGTAGCTGCATCTCCTGAAGATCTGGCTCATTTCAGTAAGTGATACTATGCTAGTTGAGAGTTGAAATCAACTAGACATGAAATGAAAATGAAATCCTAAAAATGTTTATAATTTAATATTGCATTATTTTAATAAAACATTGGTAGGAATAGAGGACAGGTTTCAGTATTGTCTAGCTACTTTGAAGTGCAAACAGGGACATTTGTCTCAAGAAAGTTCATTGACATGTGTTTGGAATCATCTGTTAAACTGTGAGAACATAAGATACCCAAAGATGTAGAAACTGTACATATCTCCACTCATTCAAAATCTTAAAGAAAAATACCTGAAGCTTTTAAAGACCACAGTTTCTTGCCAACTATCAAAAATTTTGACACAAAATGATTGAGATGGGGTTTGTATTCTCAGCATTAAACAGAATTACCAAGAGGAATATGTAAAGAAGACATTTTATATTCTAAAAGTAAAACTGAAAACTTGCTAGAGCTTAAAAGATAGTTGAAAATATTACCATTCTCATTTCTTTGAACATGGAAAATGGGAATTTTAATGTGAATCACATATCATGAGAAATAGAGCTGAATATTTGTGATAGACAATCAACTGCATCTTAACAGTCTTTTTTTTTTTGCAGGTACTGCAAAAATCCTGACCTTTTAAAGACATGCCGAATGTAACTACAAGTGCTCCTTTAAGATACAGGAAGTAGGGGATGATTATAAATCAAAATGTAGCAAAATCTTACTAAATAATGATTAGTAACTAGCAAAGAAATTTGTTTAGCTAAGGGCAATAACTGTATGGCAAATCAGCTGAGAGGCTCTGTGGTGATTTAGAGAAAAACATCAGGTTGAGAAATTATAGTTTGCAGGTATTGGGACTGAAAGTGAATAATGAACTTGAAGATTTCAATCACATCAGTTTAAGGAAAGTATTTCTGATAATCCCCAAATGACATTTCATTAGAGATATTGTTCATTATGGAAATCTACTAGAAAATCCAGGAACTGCAGGAGGTTGCATGCCAGGTGACTCATAACTGGCATTTGATCAAGTTCATCAATACATTTTGTAAAAAGACAAAAGGGACATGTTACTTGCCTTGAGGTCAGGCTGCAAAAGTTGTATAATTTCCAAAGACTGTGTATGCTATTTGTTGAAGAGTGATCTGTGTGAGCAGAGTGTTGAAAATCCATATATTTTGCTGCCTGTCTACCCAACTGTCAATCACTGCATGGAACATGAGACCTTTGTGGACAGCAGCACAAGTAAGAATTGTTTGCTATACTTCAGTGGCATGACTTCACTTTAAAAATGTATAAAACAGAATTCTGCGAACTAAAACTGAGCATTCATGATCCTACTAATGTCTGAGCATGAACCTGTCCATTTGGATAAGTATCCAAAGATATATATCTGTAAATATATATAGATATATTTACATATATATATATATATATACCTATCTATATCTATCTATCTATCTATCTTTATATATATATATATATATATATATATATATATATAGTAATATGGTCGTGATATGCTGAACAAATACTTTCACAGAAGTATCCATAATTATGATTTGAGTTCCTGATGTAGTTCTAGAAGGAAAAATGTATGTGACATACTTTTCTTTCTAGTTGGCATTTTCTTTTCTTCATGAAGCTTTGGATTTTCTCTACCGTTTGGTATGCACAGATCTTGCTTTCCCTGTTCAAGTGCCATTATATCTCCATCCACAAGTATTCTCTCTTTCCTTTCCTTTCCTTTCCTTTCCTTTCCTTTCCTTTCCTTTCCTTTCCTTTCCTTTCCTTTCCTTTCCTTTCCTTTCCTTTCCTTTCCTTTCCTTTCCTTTCCTTTCCTTTCCTTTCCTTTCCTTTCCTTTCCTTTCCTTTCCTTTCCTTTCCTTTCCTTTCCTTTCCTTTCCTTTCCTTTCCTTTCCTTTCCTTTCCTTTCCTTTCCCTTCCTTCCTTCCATCAGTGTTTTTCTTACATGGAATTAAAAGGCAATTAGACTACTTGCAAGAGAAAGAAGGCAAATTATTTCATTAACTTCCCTTTCGGCATATGAATGTGATTCTATACTAATTATCCCTGCTTTAAATTTAAGGAATTCACCAGAATTATGTGATTTCTATATGCTGGCAGAAGTATAGAAATCTCATGAGATATTTCAGGAAAAATGCCTACATAAACTGGTGTGAATAAAGAAGAAATATTATTAAGCTTGACTTTCATGAACCGAATACGGTCTTCATATATTTTTTTTCAGTTTGGTTAGTCCTTTTTTTTTTCCTTGGTGAATGTACGAGAGTACATCCCTGAAAAAAAAGCAGACTAGAAAGAGAGTTGAATTAAGACAGACACATGAGTCTTCACAAAATACTTGTTTTTCTTTCAACCCAATGAATTAGAGTAAAAAGTGTGTGGAACATTGCATAGTGGATGGTACATGCAGAAATAAAATGAAGAACATGGTTGTTTGTTTCAGCCCATTTTGTATGAGGGAGCAGTACCACCAGGCAATAAAAAGAGAGCTGGCATAGGCTGTTAGTACAGAAGATTAAGAAGTTTAAAGATGAATATATTATATGCTGAATAACATTCATTTAAATACTATTGCAAAAGTAAAGTACAGATAGTATGGTTTTTGATTTAAAATTTCTCAGAGTATTTAAACAGATGTTTTTTCTTCTTTTTGGGAGATTCCACAAAGACTAAGGTAGAAATTAAGCTTGCCAGAAAAGAAGAGATGATACATAATAAGACTGTAGATGGATAGAAAAAGAGTTTAAGCATTTTAACAGATGGAACAGTTCAATGAATATAAGTATAAAATAATTATGACTTTGATGGGTCTTTATCACACAAGGCCATGTTAATCATAAATTATAAACTATAAGAAGGATTTCTACAGTCAAAAGACAAGCCTGTTTGTATCATTAATGAATGATGAACAACAGAGACACAAACCCCAAATCTCAGTATGAAGAATAATAACAACTTTGATAAGTCCATTACACAGGCTTTCTCATACTTTGTAAAATCTGTAGAATTAAAAAGAAAACAAATATTTTTCTTTTAAATCCCACAAGAAAAGCCTTTATGTGATTAAAATTTAGTGGTTTGCTGTAATAATTTTGAAATGAATGAAATTACTTAAAACTGAGAAACAAGTAGATCACAGGCTTAATTAAAACAAATCAGAGTGAAAAGGAGTTCAACATTAATTTATTTTAGAGTGCACTCATCGACACTTCATGAATAATGTATGATTATTTCAGTGAGTAGTGTTCCATATTACACATCATATACATAGACTATCCTCTCCCTATGTTAACTTAATATAGGAGTCCTCCAATATTTTCTGGCTCACTATCCATTTCTACAGACATAAAGAATCATTAGGGGCAGCTATCAAAAGACTGCTTTACGTTTGCTAAAAAGCCTCTCCCTACTAAGATTTTTTTCTTTTATTCAGATATTAGCAAGTAGCTCAATTTACAAGGGACAGCATATACTGTGAGAGCAGTCCATGTCACATCCAAGTGACTCACAAAAGAATAGGAAACCTGTCATCAGTTTGTTGGAATGAAACAGAGAAACATCCTTTAAAGAGATAAAGTTTGACCTTGTTTCTAATCTGGACATGATAGGATAACAGTACAGGATAATGTCAAATTAAGAGGAATGATAACTGTAATTTACAGATGACAATCTAATTTACACAGTGTCTGCTTAAACTGCCAGAAGAAAGTGAGGCTGTCACACATGTGGATTCTGCAGACTCACCTTTCCAGTTCTCCCTTGCCTTATGCTGTTTGCCCGTACTCCTGCAGCAGCCCAGCTGCTAAAACAGATTTTCCGAATCCTGACAATTTCAGCACAGTGTCATTGGACTGCTTATTTTATAGGAGGTCATTTTCAAACTGCAAAAGAGGTAAAATGACATGTTGTCTCATTCTGGTAAAAAAGATGGCTGAATTACATGGCACCAAATGTAGAACCTTTGCACTTTCATGAAACTGCAGACAGTGGAGTGTTACATACACTGAAGATAGTGTTCACCAGCACAGATCTTTATACCTGAATATATGCTAAGTCTAAGATAGTCAACCCAGGCCCACTCTGCAGTCAAAGGGGAGAAATAAGGGCAGTTCCTCTCACTTTGAAATGCTTATTAATCTCCAGAGTCCATAGCTGTGGTGCTATGCTTGTAGTACCACATGTAACACTGGTTTAAACTTCTTTTTAATACAAAACATCTGCTTCACCTGGGAGAAATCAGAGTTTTCAGTGAGAAACCATTTTAATAACAATACCATATTAGTATGTGAAAAAAACCCCAATTCTGTCTTGCTAAAAAAAAAAAAGAAAAATTTTAAGATTGAAATGTGGCATATGCTTTCCAGATGTATCAATCCCTTGGGAATCATCCTAGTTTTGCTTACAAAGGTAGTTTTAGATTAATTTTGATTATGCCCTTTGGATTTTAAATACAAGATTAGTGAGCTAGTATATTATGGATTTTAATTAAAGCATACTTTGTCTAAAGAATTTTTCATTCATTCATACAGCCTGTCAAAATCCAAAATAGTTGCAAGAAGTTACTCAGGACTAAGACTAGGCAAATTCTTCAAAGTAGAGAGAATGAGTTGTCCTATCCTGATAACTTTAGGGAGCTGCTGTCAATGGTTTGTGTGCCCTCTGGCCCCAGGAGCTGGACAGCAGCCACATCCCTGCAATCCTTAGCTCCCAAGATGGATTCCGTTGTGCTGTGCTCCAAGGTCTAAGTGTATAAATAAGAGCCACTGAAGCTGGCACCTTGAAGTTTTGAAGTTCTAAAAAGGGCTTGGTAAATACTCTGGGGCACTGTAGTGCCCAATTAACCTTTGGAGACCAAGAAATTCTTAGATGTTTCCACTTCCTACTCAGTCCCAAAGACTTCTGCTTTCTGTGATGTCCTGCCTGCCATGTTACTATCATGAATCTTTGATTGAGTGAATTCACAGATTGCTTGAACCCCCGTTTGGCTGCAAGAAGATATATCTCAAGTAATAAAACCCACAAATATTACCATTCTTTTTTTGTGCATGATAAAATCGGACATGATATCAGACTTTTATTTAAATTTTTAATTATAGGAACATAGTTTTAAAAACATATATTTTCAGGATTAATTTTTAAATATATTTCATTTTATGGCATGGAATAAAAAATGCTTGATTGTTTATTTTTTATGAAAACAGAAAGCTGTAGCTGATTAAGTATATGAATTAATTCAGTAAAATATAAAAGATAACAAAAAATGTAAAATGCATTTAGCAGTGCACATTATACCCATAATATGTTTTGAAATACTATGCAAACTTTTAGAATATACTTTCTAGTTGCATGCATAATAAGAAATGTAACATAATGCATCCTATTTGCTAATTTTTCTCCCAAGAGCTCATCTGTAACAGTTAAAGAGAAAAGTGAGATTATTAAAAAAAAAAAGGTTTTCACAAATCTAATTGAAACTTTTAATTAGGCTGATGTAATTTTTAGACTGTCTCAAGGCTTCATAATTGAGCCTTTACAGTTGTACAAACAAATAGAAGACCGGCAAGAACCTGAAATTCATTATGTTTACTAATGAAGTCAGCCTGGAAACCTCTTCATTGACTACTGCAATTTGATTGCCATCATACTCTGATTGGACCCTTGATTTACATTTTAATGAGCATATATTTTTTCAAATGCAAACCAGAGTGTTATCGGGGCATTTCTGACAAGATTAAATGAAAAAATCATCTTATATTCTGTTTTATAAAATATGAAAAATGTAAGTGCAAGGCAAAAACATTTTAATGTATTGGAAGAAGCTTATAATAACTGGTATTAATTAAGCAATTTCAGATTCCTGAGAAAGAATGTATTTTAAGCTCCTTATTGAGAAATTAATTTTTCAAGATTATTGTTTTTACAGTAGACACCTAAATAGCTATTTAGTCTTTGTTCTCATTGGCCTTGAGACATTTATTGCTTATGAAAAAGAAGAAATATTATAGAAAGACATTTAAAAATAATTTTGTCTCTAAGTATATGCAAACTGTTTACTCCAGATTAATTTTTATTTCTTACATTATGTATTTCTTATTTATTTAATTACTATTAATTTTCTGTCTATTTTACTTAGCACCTTATTAATTTTATCAATGTATTTTTTTAATAATATTTGAATATTTGCTACAGTTTTACTTAGTGGTAAGAAATTTTAAAGCAAAAAAATAATATGGCTTCTTCTAAATCCATTCATCAACATGTTGAAACATGGAAGTAATTACTTTTTGTCCCCTTGCCTATTTTTAGTTTTATCACTGGATAGAGTAGCTGTGAGGAAAGACTGGTACATGAACATGCTGTTGGACTAAATACAGAAAGTTGTTGAATCATTGGAGCTTTACTATACTGAAAAAAAATTTAAACCCCCTAAACACCAAAGAAACAAAACCCCAAACACATAAAAAAACTCACAAAGCCAGCAGAAGTCAGAGCTCTTTTCAGCACAACTGTAGGAAGCTATCCTGGGCTAGGGCCATTAATCCAAACACTTTTAAATGAGCAAGTTGGCTGCTCTTATTAAATGGCTGGAACTCCACTGCAGTTAGTGAAGCTGCACTGCACTGTACTCTTTCCAGTTTGTAACAATTATAAAAATTGGCTCAGAGGTGCTCCTGTATTTTCCAGTGCGCCTGAAAATGAAAGAGGAGAAGAGGAACGGTTATTTGCATGCAAAAAAAGTTATAACTCTTATTGTATTTTGCTATTTTGTTTCTGTTTCAGGTTTTTATACCGTTTGTTTTAAACACAAAGCCAGGAAGTGAATGCATAGCTTTCCAAGCAGTTGTGAAAACATCTGTTTGGATTTATCTGTTACAGCTTTCATTTTTTTTTTTTGTTTCCATAATTGACATGGGTTCAACTTATTACCTACTGGACAATATCTCTTTTTCTGCATAAACTCTTGATTCAGCTGATAACCACTATGAAGGAATGACTGACCTAATCAGAATTTTATGGAACATGCTTCAAACTTCAGGTCCTTAAATTTGTTGTTATAGTCAGTCATTTTATACTGAAAGGCTTTACTGAAAGACTGAAAAGGAAAGGGTGAAGACAGGTAGAGAAAACAAGATGGAGACACCAAGGCCAGTGAAGAAAGAGTCAAATCCCAAACAAGAGGAGAATGAGGAAATGCCTTAATCTTGGGCTAAAATTCTCTTGTAAGAGAATAGTCTTCTCTTGGTGATACATCAGACGCTTTCCCCAGTAATTCATAGAATGCTCTGCAGGAATGTAGCGTTCTAACCCCAGCCATGAGCAGAGGCACACATGTTGAAGTAGCTGTGATTTGATGAGAAACTTGAACAGAAACAAATGAGAGATGAAAAAACTTGCCCTAAAGATAGAAGAAGACCTCTGTTCCCAGAGATTAAGATGATCCCAAAGGTAAATAAAAAGAACTTTTGCTTTTGTACTAGAACAGCTCATCCTTAAAATTGCACCCCAATAAGCTGTGATGACCCATGGTAGTAGTTGTGGGAAGAATACCATACTGTGGGAGGGTCTTCATGATTGTAGATTTCTGGGTGGCTGCTATTCGTGAAAATTAAAACCACGAGAGAACTCTTTCTTGTGGAAAAGTCTCCTTGGAATGGCAGCAGAGATTTCTCTCCCTAAGTGAACTGATGGAAGATTATTTTAAGGATGGTAAACTGACTGAAAATACCAAGTTTTGTCTCTTTATGTTGTCAGTGGGAAATGAAAAAGAAGTTGAGAAAATGAGAAGTGTTCTGAAAGTTTATTCTACTTCTTATTATTCTTCTTTTAGTTCTGGTAATAAACTTTCTTTACACCCTTTAAAGTTTTGAGCCTGCTTTTGCCCTTCTCCTAATCCTTATCTCACAAAAAAAATTGAGAAAATAATTTTAATGGGTGCACTGTCGTTTGGCCAGCACTCAACTCACTACATTAATTGGTGCTGCGACTGAGATTAGCAACCAAAACCACTACATCCTTCTACTTAGTCTGTCTTGTCTCTCAGTCTCTCCCCCCCAACCTGCCCCCTCCCGTTTCTTTCTATCTCTCTATATTTACTGTTAAATGAAATCCCTATTATTGACTCCTGCCTGTGGTCGTTTACATCTTAATTCGGACAGAGGCATCCCTTTATAAATGGATCATAACAGCATCCTCCTGCAAGAGATTTTGGGAAGCATTAATGCAGTTGGATTTTGGCTTTGGGTTTTTGGTTTTGGGGAGGTGAAGGACAACCAGTCTTTGAGAAGATACACCTGCAACTAATAACTCCCAAAGTGTTTGAATATAGAGTTCAATTTAGCTGAAAAAATAACAGCAAAAAAATCTTTTGCAATGGAACAAATTTGGCATGCTATAAGTGTCTTATTTGTCTGCTGTTTCCTTATACAAGGAACTTTTTTTCTGGTTCAGCACTATTCCAGCAATCTATCACTTTCTTTGTTGCAATAGTCTGGCAGAGTCTCCTCTAGATACTAGGAAAATAAAAAAAAATTTTTGTCACCACTTTTCCCACTTTTGAACGGAAAATATTTTTTTTTTATTTCTCCTGAATTAATCTTAGATTTATTTTAATTTTAAGAGTGCCTGATACATGATGAGATAATCAATGTTTTAAATGCATTTCCAGAATGCTGGCTTTTTATCCCTGGAAAACACACAGCTTTGGTGTATCTTCATTTGTTCAGGTAAGAGGTACATCTTGTTCTCAATTTATTTTGGTGTTTCTGAGAAATACTGCAATTCAACAAAATGAAAAATGAAAACATGTGAGAAGTCATTCCATTAAACTGTGGATTTAGTTTGACTCAAAACACGGATCAATACTTAAATAGTTTTCCTTGCTTTACTTTTCAGTACAAAAACTTTACAATAGAGTAAAATTATACCAAAAAATAGGGAACTGCAAACTTTTGGATATTGAGGCTAGGTACAACCATGATCAAGAGTGGTACTGAAACAAAGGCTGATCACTTAAAGATCTAGGCAGTAAGTCTAAAATAATCCCTGTAAGGTCACTCCTGATTATTCTGTGCCATTTGTCTATTGTTTTCAAGTTAGATTTGACTTCAGCCATAGCAGCTGCTTGCTTAATGACAATGATTTTTTTTCTTTTGCCTCAAACTGTACCTTAGATTTGATGTTCTTTGGAGCCATTACCTCCTTTATTACTTATTTGTTGATTAGACTTTTATAGAACATTACAATATGCCAGTCAGAAACCATGACACTACTTATAAGCAGTTTCATAAAAATATAACACAATTTTTCATATTTTAAAAGAAGAATTTTCATATATACAACTTTAAATATTTTAGGTTGCTCATTTATTCATGCATTCATCACTGTCTAACAGACATTTTTTGCAAATGTATTACCTTTTCTTTGGTTACGTAATTTTCCATGAAAATTACCATATATTTTCCCATTTTTCTGTTATCTGCAAATAATTTTCAAGTATTTACAAAAAGCTTTTGATTAAATCAAAGAAGAACAATGGTTCTATTCAGTTTTCTTCTTTTAACGTTAGTTAAGAACTTAAGTTGTGCGAGACTTTTTCTAATTCTTTACAGGGTGAGGTAAATGCTTAACATCTATCTATTGTAGAAAAGGAAAGCCAGGAGAAAAAGACAGTTCTTGGATGAATAACAACATATGTTTCAATTGTGATTTTATTTTATTGGTATTCATAAAAAGTTTCATAAGTAACCAGCTGTTGTTTCAGTTCTCACAATTAACTCAATCCTCAGTAACACAAGCCAAATGCTTTCACTGAAAAAGGGAATTTGTCAGTAGGTGTGGTACAGTAATTGCATAATCAATTTTCAAAAGCTCATGTATACTAAGCCCTGGCAAAAGGGAAAATCTTGCAAAAGAGGTAATTTTTATTGCTAACTTTATTGCTTGTCTATCCCAATCACAGCCTAACTTCTATGCCCAGGGGAGACACCTTGAGTTATGACTTGGCATGGTGTGAACTCAACAGATGGACAGAAGTAGTCAAATCCAGTGCTCTATGTACAGTTAGGGTGTTTGCCAACGGCAGCATTCTCAAACAGGAATTTTTAAACAGCTGTCAATCCTAAAATGGTAAGCTTATCTTTAAACTGATACGAGACTACTAATTCAGCTTTGAGATATTTCTACTTCAAAAAATAGTAACTGCAAAAGTGTGCAAAGAAAGCTTTCATTTTGGCTTCATTTAGGTTTCATATATGTTTTTATTCTGTGGGGCATATGAGCTGCAACGTGGAAACATACACAGGACTTGAGTCTTTGGACACTGTGTCCTGGACATTTTCTCCTGTTTGATCCTGTGAAAATATCCCTTACTAAACGCAGCTGAAAGCTGAAGCTGCTGGGACATGTTTGGAAGCCAGGCCAAGTTGAATGGTGTCATTTCACCACAAATAGCCATATTCATGCAGCAGACAAAGGCAGTTTAAATTTCACTGTCCACTGAGGACATCAACCCTTATGAACTGTCATATTCTACAGGATGAAGAGAGGTAAAATGTTAGGATTATTCCAAATTTCCTGAAGATACTACAAAAAAATCTAAGTCTTCCTCCCAAAGTCTTTTTTTCTTCAGAGTCAAAGGATTGTGTACTGAGCCTGTTTGGTTCTGTCAAGAAGAGCAGGAGTTTTTTATTCTCCTTAGACATCTGTGATAAATATTTGATTTTTGACATTCTGGGGTTCTGGGGAATATCACCAACAAGGATGCAAAAAAATATTTTGATTGTAAGCAGAGTGCTGCTAAGCATTTTTGGAAGCAGTAGAGGTGCTTTTCAAAGAAGCACAGTTTCTACAGAAAGTAATAAACTAATGGGATCAGAGGATGCTGTGACTCTTGTGTCCTGTATTCTCATCTTGTTCTCGCTTCCAGTGCTTAGTGACACTTGTCCTGTCATCTATTCTCTTTCTACTCTGATATAATCACTTATGAAATAGTGCAATACTTTTAGTTACCATTTAAAGGAACTTGTTGAGAATTAACTCTCATTTATGCCTTGTTTGGGGTTCTATCTGGAAAATGCTAGCAGAATACTGTACAACATTTAATAAGAGTGATTTTATATTTCTATTTTCATGGAATGTTTGTCATAACAGTCTTTATTCATGAGGACTACTGAGAAGTAGATAGGCCACCACCTATAAAGTAAAATCATGACTGGGTGATACTAAGCTTACAACACAGAATACTTCAATAAAAATTAAGAACATTTGATAACCTGGAAATTATTAATGCTGAATCTATATTTTATTATGCATTTTTAGTTCTGAGCAACTATTCTTCTAGAAATGCCTTTTTACATTGCTTTAAATTTCTTTGAAAATCTTTGTGAAATGTCAGGTCTCTATGAAACAACTGAAAGTAAGAAAGTTTTTAGATACAACAATTGAAATGCTATTTCTTTTGGGGTTTGGGGGATGGTAGTGGCATTACTTGTTCGATTTTTGTTTGTTTGGGGTTTCTTTGCAGTAGCTTCTTTTTACCTCATAATGTTTACTATACAGTGGCCATCTGCAAATACAGTCAGCCATGGGATCTAGCTGATTGTACAACAACCAGTATGAGAGAGCTTTTGTATTCTTTGGGGTCCCTAAACTTCCTAAGTTGCTTTCATACAGTCTAGACAAAGAGGAAACAAGCAGTGCTGAAAACAAGCAAATCAGTCCACCAATATGCTCTGCTGCTGCTTTGCATTCTGCTTTGCTCTGTGCTACCAGCTGGGGTCTGCTATTCTAAATTTACTACAAATGCTTTGAGCTTGAGCTATGGCTTGTCTTTTAGACAAGAGTATGGCTCAGAGGAAGCTGATCATGGGATCTGGGAAGCATAAGCCTTCTCACAGACATGTCCTTATCTCTGTTGCATGGATCTATATTGAAGAAAAGGGCAAAACCAAAAGCATCTGACCTTGTGCATAGCCTTTCTTGAGAAAGCTTAATAAGATGGAAATATCCCTAATTCCTACTATCTATAGAAAATAGAGTCTGATAAAAATGGGGCAGCAAAACCAGTAAATGTGGATGCATGTGATAAAGAATATCTTAACACAGTTTTAAAAGAGAAATAAATATTGTTAAAAATTTCATTAGGATAAATAATGCCTTATCTCACTAGGGATCATTTTGACCACATTATAATAAAAAGTACTTATTTTTCACTCACTTAAAGTCGTTAGTTTTGTACATGATGATATAAAGCAGCTTCCTTTTCCAAGACTCTCCTGGGTATGGAAAAAAATAGTACAAGATGTTCTATTGTACAGTTTTGGCAAGTTATTTAACTGCTTTTGCTGAATCACATTTTAAAACCTTGACAGTGACTTAAATGGCCATGGATTTCAGCTTTACTCCTAACATACCATAATGTCATAACTCTCTTCAGCAAGGCAGTGATGAGCAATTTTAAGCAGTGCAATGCACTCTCTGTGTGCATGTAGTCCCTCATCCCTCCTTAATAAGCATGCAGAGACATATATTTTACAAGACACAGCAAGCCAGGGGAAAAACACCCCATTAATCCCCAGCAACTGGAGCAGTTTGTTTTGTAATGAAATTTTGTTCTGTTCTTCTAATACAAACTGGTGCCTGTTTACCATTACATTTTAGGTCCAAAAGAAGAGCTCTTTGACAGAAAATTTCTCTGCAGGTCATGCATTTTCTCCACAAAAATAATGTTGAAATACTTTTCCTGCAGAAATATACTCAAGAAGGAAACAGCATGCTCTAAATTTATACATTGTTGTCTACTTTACTACCCTGGACCAATAAGGGGCAAAAAATTTATTTGTGCAATTTATGCATGAAACCCCTTGCTTATTATTAACCCTGTTCCGTATTCACATTGATAGTGGCAGAATACCTTAAGGCATCTATTCCGGGTTTCTTGTATTTCTTTCCAACCACAGTAACATTACTGATTGATAAGGCTGGTCCCTATTAACAATAATAATAGAAATTGTGGATCTGCTTTGATTTTCAGCTTTTAGACAAGTAAATTTTGTGCATACCTTGAGACCATGAAGTGGTGTTTTTCTTTAGCTATGAGTAAATCAAAATCACGCATTACTATCATAAAGAATTTTTAAATGACGTTCTTTTAAAAACAATACTGCCAGCCTAAATATGGTGTGGTGCCTGGTTGATTCTGCAGGTATTTCTACATAAAGAAAATTTCCTTTAGTTCATAAAGAAAATTTCCTTCAATTCATAAATTCATTACCTCGAGCCTCTCCTTAGGAAGAATTTGTTGGCAGAAAATTTTTGTAGTGGAAGACAGTTCCAGATGCACAATTCTACCAGGCCAAGGCTCTGCATCTATTTATAGACATTTAGTTTCCCTTTTCTATGGACAGCACAAAGATTTTCTATAGGTCTTTACCAGCCAGGACTTTTCAAACACCTTCTGACAGTGGGGTTTACTATTTAATAATTGTATAATAATTACCGTATAATTACTGTTCAAGGAGTTGCTATTTTATATATTGAAAGAACAGTTTCTGAGGGAAGGGGTGAAACAGAGAAGTGAAAGCTGCAGCTGATGCAATGTTTTGGACAGCCTTGTGCTAGAGATACATATTATTTAAAGGAAGAACAAAAGCAAAAGCAACACAATACAACCTCTCTTGTTAGAGTACTAAAAGCAGCAGGATGTGCAAGGTTTTTAGGGAGTCATTAAAATGTTAGGCCTTTATACAAAACAGCAAAATTCAGTAAATACGTTAGGCCATGCAAGAGAGCAAAATTCACTAAATAATAGAATTACTTCTTAAATACAGCAGAATTTGTTTTGTTTATAATCCTGAACCAGAGTATTTATTGTTTGAGAGAACGCTGATGGTACAAAGAATTTTTTCAGAGTGTCAGAAACTCACAAACTTCATAAAAAATAGTGCAAATGTTTTTTTGAATATTTCCTGACAGAGGGCATGCCCTTTTGTTGTTTAGTTTTCTTCATTCTGAAATTATTCATATGCTGAAGGTATATAAACACTGTGGTATAACACAGTTAGTGAACTGCACGACATGAATGATATATTCTGAATATAATTTTCAAATAATTCACATTCAAAAAACTTTTCTTCTAGTCAATTCAGCTGTTGAATTAAAAAAATTCAAAGGAAATCCAGATCACTTGCATGCCATTGGCTGGCCAATACCACAAACGTGATTGTAATTATTATTATTCTTTTAGATAAATAAGCATGTAAAAAATGGGCAAAGACTGCAAAATTAATATACCTCCTAATACATCAGAAGAAACCAAAACCAACATATTAATCATTAGTAAAATTCTGCATAATTTATAATATTTTTTTCTGTGAAAGTAAAATATGTCTTTTTTCATACTTAAATTGATTTCAAAATTATCCCTCAGTTTTTAAAGCCTTGCACATGGAGGCTTTTGGCATGAAATGTAATAGAATTACATTATTCCATAGTGATAATTCTGGATTAATGTTTTCATTTTTGCAGCCCATAAATGCGTCTAAATTCAAGTTAACTGAAGCTTTGCAGATGATTTACAATGGAACATTAAGAAAGCGGACTCAACTGTCATTCTGGATTAATTAAACCCTAATATAAAGAGAATTTAGTGAATATCTACCATCCTCATTTTGCTTGGAACCAAAACTGAGGAAAAAACCCTCATGAATATGAGACTATTTTTTTCTCTCAAGTATTCTTCTCAATTCTGTTTAGTTGCTTTAGAATCCCATTAATTCCATCAGAGGCACAGAATTCTGCAGCTGTGTAGGCGTTTGAAGAAAAAATAGTGGTCAAACTACATTTTGACATGTTAAAAACAGAATCCATACATCTTCAGAGGTTTGAGGTAATGAGATTAAATCTTACTGTTTCGAGAGCATTTCTGTCACTTTCCAGCAGGTTTTTGAAATTCAAAATGTTTTTTTCATGAAGAGTGTAAGACAGTGTTCCTTAAAATATGAAAATCAGTCTTTTCCCAAAAACATTTTATCCAAATTCTGTTCAAGATGCTGCCCTTTTATCTACATTGCAATAATGTGTACAGGTTTTGAGGATATAATTGGTGTGATAGAAAATGTTTATTTAGTTCTTACAGTTATTTTACTGCAAGGGAAGTGAATACCCTCACTCCAGGGAGAAGCTTTGTAAAAAATTGTTAGAATGATCCAAATAAAAAGAAATCGCTTATAAAAATATGAAAGTGGAATTTAAAAACAAAGTTACCTCAATGAAAATAAAATTTTGTATTTCCTGAACTCAGTGCTGCCTATTCTCTCAGATCATCATGACAGGGTGTTTGAATGATTGAATTGTTTGAGTTGGAAGGGACCCTAAAGATGACCTAAAGGTCCAAGTCCCCTGCTTCCCTGCTGCCTGCCACCTCCTGCCAGACCAGGCTGCTCAGAGCCCCATCCAACCTGTCCTTGAACACTTCCAGGGCTGGGGCATTCACAACTTTTCTGGACAACCTGTTCCAGCTCCTCACCACCCTCACAGTAAAGATTTTTTTCCTAACATCTAATCTAAGTCTACCCTCCTACAGCTCAAGGCCTTTCCCCTTTATCCTACATTACCCTTATGAAAAGTCCCTCTCCATCTCTCTCGTGGGCCCTTTGGGTACTGAAAGGCTGCTGTAATATCTCTCTGAAGCTTTTTTCTTCTCCAGGTTTAGCAGCCCCAAGCCTCCAAGCCTGGCTCCACAGGAGAGGTGCTCCAGCTCTCTGATCACCTCTGGAGTCTCTCCATCCGGTCCATGTCCTTACGATGGGGACTCCAGAGCGGGATGCAGTTGTGCAGTGGAGTGTCATGAGAGCAGAATAGAGGGGCAGAATCCCCTCTCTCCCTGCTGGCCATGCTGCTTTGAATGCAGCCCACACTGATTTTCAGGGCTGCAAGTGCAGATTGCCAGGTCATGTGCAGCTTTTTGTCCACCAACAGCTCCAAGTCTTCAGGGGTGCCCTCTAAATATATCTACTCACACTGGGAACTCTTTTGTGAAGCTCAAAAATATTTAGACCTGAAAGATTGTCAAGAGTTCAGCTGAAAGATTGTTTGATATATCTAGTTAACTGTATTAAAACTGTCTAAATTAATTTTCTGCTCAAAAGGTACAAAACTACACCTTCCCCTAAGTGGGTAAAAACTCCTAATACCTGGATCTCCTTTCACAGAGTCTGCACCAGCTTTTCTGATTCTAGTTGATGATGAAGAATTGCTTACACTTGGATAACTTTGGGTTTATGGATAAATTTTCCAGATTAAATAGGAAGTGTTTACTGCTACTTGGGAGTGCAGGAGATCCTAAACAAGGTTATTTTTGACAATATTATAGGCATATGTGCCTGAAGCTTGAGTTCAGGCAAGTTTGCCTTTTCCTGCCTCTGAGTAACTCAAATAATTACATGCACCTAAAAGCCTGATTTTATCAAATGTCTTGCACTGGGCGCCAGTAAACCAGAAATTATACCTGGAGGCACTACAGTTAGGACAGATGATTGTACTGGTGTAAAGACATTGGCACTACATGATTATTGAAGTTTTCATACAGCCATCTAAGTAATACTGCTTTAGTATTTGATTTCGTAATATAGACTGCACAGAAAAAAAACCACAAACTGGGTTACATTTAAAAATAAGTAGCACGTAACTAAAAGAAGAGGAAGAATGCAAAATTTGTTTTCCTTTTACTGAGAACCCCCTTTGGGATTATTTGAGAAGTCTTTTCAGCCTAGCTGCCCAATCAGTACAGAATCCTTGAGTTTAGTTTACATCATCACCCTGGTAAGATGCTGGACCTAGCCAAAAACCTACTGACTTGAATTAACAGCAGAAATCAAGTCAGCCAAACCATATTACAGATTTGTGAAACAGCAACTTTGCCAAACACTTACAATACTGTCATAGTATATGCATATTCTTTCATTCAACTAGATGATTAAAAGGAAAATATTTGTTCACAGTTCATTTGCATTTATTAAAGTGCTAGTGTAGCTACCCATTCAAGGAAAGGATATATTCAGGACAAATAAGTTGAAATTCAGAAATTAATAAGTAAAAGTAATTATATTTATTATTGAAATTAATGAACTTCAGGCAAATCTGCACCAAAAGTCTATATTAATTTTGTCTCTAAAAATAATTATTTGAAGAATATTAGAAAATCATAACCTTGAGGCAGTAGGTCAAATTCAAATGGATTTATTTTGAATAAAAAGAAAGTGAAATTAGAATGACATGGTGCTTATTTATTGGCTACTAGATTTCCAGAAAGGTGTTCTGGATATTCACTGTAGTGAAGCATCATCCTGAATGTCCTGTAGAAACATGATTCCTCACATTAAGGAAAGGAATTAATAAACAATAAAAATTGAATGATCCAGGAAAGTGTCTTAGAGCTGTCTTAAACCAAAGGAGACTAAAATAGTTTTGCCTGTTTGCCCCACAGTAGTTATAGCTGCTTTTTATAAAAAATATGTCAGTTGTGCAATCATCATGGAGGGAGAAGAAACACAAGAAAAAGAAAAAAGCAGGGACAAAAGTAAAAGCATATAGCTTATATATAAAGAAGAAAATTTATTGTGATGATCCATTCTTGTGCAAGATGTCTTATGTTTCCTATAAAGTGGGATTTAGGTTCACTGATTCCATTGACTTTCATGTATTTCCCCTCTGTGTCATTGGTAGCTGGTTTGACAGAGTAGGAAGCTCATGACCCCTTGTGCTAAACTTAACTCTCCCTTTGCTTAGTTTTCATAAATCCCATTTCAGAGAACGTAGATACATGACTGAGGTCTCATCTGAGTTTTCTCTGGAGCTTGTGAAAATCACCACTTCTGTAAATAAATTATATTATGGAAGATATGATCCTAGGAATGACAACATTTATATCTCCAGAGGAACACGCAGAAGGACTATCTTACAAGGAAGGTACTTAATGTACTGCTGTCAAAGAGTAAAAAATCAGGGTATTTTTTTTCCAGAAATACAAAGTTATTCCTCTAGGCACCAATTCTGTGTAAGACAGCACTGATCCCACAGTCATATTATAGACTATTATATAGTGGAAACTCAGAACTGTTACTAACATCAGCAAATTCCTTTATATTTTCCATATTATTCTTTGCTACTTATATAATTCCCAAAATGTTAAATTACACTGTTGTTTCAGATAAAACAGAATACCCAAAATAGCAAGTGGCTTGTGTGTTGATAACAGAAGGGCTCTAAATCCTAAATTATGCTGTCATTCTGTGGATGTGAACCATCCCTGGAGGTGCTCAACAAAACTGGATGTGGCACTCAGTGCCGTGGTGGTTATCGGTCAAAGGTTGAATTCATTCATCTTAGAGGTCTTTTCAACCTAAGTGATACTGCTATTCTATAATATTATATACTATTACATAAAGCCTTTAAATTGTCCTACACAACAAGATAAAGCCTTGTGTATTAATACTTGTGTATTTTGATATCTCATACAGGTCAGGTCATCAGCCATTTAGCTCTTCCATTGGCTGGATCTCCTGGCCTTTAACAAGATAAGGATATGCTTACCTGCAGAAGAATGTTCAGCTGCTGCATGGCACAGCTGTACAAGGCAGCAGCTGTGGTGCTGAGTTTTAGTAATCACAGCAGAAGCCTAGCCTCTGAGGAAGTTTGTTTATTGCTTTACTTATAATTGAAATAGTTTAGTGACTAACGCTACTTAAGATGAAAGAAGAGGCAGAGGTGTTTCAGACCAAGGGTCTCATCACTGTGTCATGTCTCTCAGAGTCACTTCTCACTATTCTTATCGGGTGTCCATGCAGAGGACCAAGCTGCAGCTGCTGCTGCAGAAGCATTTCATCAGCCCTGTACAGTTTGTGACACACCTCCACAAAAGTCAAGCCAGGTGATTTGTCTCTCCAGTTTGCCAATTTCAGCCAAAAGGCCTCAGTTGAAGCTGCAACATAAACACCATCAACATTATCAGTGCCATCTGCAGGCGTTAGCTTGAGCCCTTTCTACCTTCGTAGCAGAATAAGAGGAAAGATTTGTAGAATGACTTCACCTTGCAGGCTGGTTCAACTGCCTCTTACTATTAGCGATATAATAACTTTTGAAAAAAAGTCTTTACAACTATATAACTATATATTGCTGGCTAGTTTAGCAAAAACAGCATAATCATTATCTGAGAGGTGATGAAGGAGCTCTTGTTACATATCTTATCTGATAATTCAAATTCCAAGCCTACTTGAGCCTTTTTCATTAGGTTATATTTGGATTCTCATTTGAGGTTTTTTTTTCTTTAATTTTATAAATTTCTACATTATATTTGTAGTGTTTAGTAAAAATAATCAGCTTGCACAAAATGAAAGGCCTAATTTCCAGTTAACATTTATATGTGTATAAGTAGGTATGTCTGCATGCATGTATATGTTACATGCTATAATAGCTCAAGATTACATTTTTCTAGAATTAGAGCAGATGCAAAAATTTCATTTTATGTTCTAGTTCACACATTTTTATCTGTTTTAGAAAAATTTTGCAAAATATAGAATCCCTGCAGGTTCTTTAAAGCCAAATTTCTTGGAGTAAAAGGAGGAAATGTAACTTTCTAACTAGCTTATTTTGGCTCAGGTTTTTTTTTGAGGCAGATGTTACAAATGGTGAGATGTGCCTGTTCTGGGTCTCAGTGTAGAAATTATTCACCACAGCAGACAGAGACCTCTCAATTTTACTGCCAATTATGAGCTTGTGAGTAACACACCACAGTGCCCTGATTAGTTTTTGTTTTCACTCCCTCATGATCATTGGTAGGACTGGAACTGAATGATAAGGGTATTCTTTCTGATAAATCTGATTTTGAAAGACAGCTTACTTTCTAGTTCTTTGTTCACTTGGCTTTGCTAAATTAATCTAGCTATTAGCTCTATCAGTCCTTATAAGAACACATCTGCCTCGCCCCTTATTGTCTTCAGGATGCTTTATTTCTCACAGACCTTTTGTAACACTGTCTTGCCTGAGGTATGAAATACATGAGGAAAACTCAGCATTGTTGAAGGAGGAATTATTCTGTATAAATAGATTGTTTTTCCTTTTCTGTGCACCTTGTGTACCTTTGAAACGTGAATATGGGTATGTTCTGAAGATTTTTTCCTTTGTTTTAGTTGGGAGCTCAAAATCTAAGAATCATTTCCTGAATTTTCTTTTTCCTTTTTTTTGTGACAAATATTTTTAAGTATACTGAAGCCTGTGTCTTGTTTCTACTGAAACCTATAGAATTTACTGCATGTAAATAAGCCAGTTTCCCCTTAGAGGCTCCTAGTTCTTCATAATCTCTAGTTGTGATTGCATATAAAATGCCCACAAAAAATTATTAACAATATGACCTTGAAAATGTCCCTTTGACTCTGGGCAAAGAGATGGAGGACTGAAATTATTATTTAATGGGTCACAATTTTAATTTGCCTGAGATTATGTGACCGGGCACATGGCTGAGCTTGTGGGTACAGTTCTGATCTCATCTCAGGTGATACAATTTGATTTATCTAATCTACTCCAGTGCAACCAAGGCTTCAGCCCTGACTGATGTAATGATAGATTAATTACAAGGGAACCCAGTGAACTAGTGTTGGTGGTCATTCACGCGATGGTGTTTCAATAATTTTCCTCAATCAGAAAATTTCTATATCATGCCCTAATACCTGTTGAAAAAAGATGTAGCAACCGCCATGGTGCTCATTATAATAAACCAGATTGCCAGGTTGTTGTTCTAACACTTTCACAAACAAGATATTCCACACTGAGTTTCGTATGAAATTTGTGTCTTTATATAGCTCAAAATAAAATCTTTAAAAATTATTCGTCTGTCAATGATGTCTACATGGTTTAGACTACTAAATTCTTTAGACTATTGCAGAATACTCCCTTTTTGCATTACTGTTATCAAATTAATATATAATTAACATAAATTAAAATGCTGTATGGTTCAGGATGAACATTTTTTTAGGTTCAGAATGAGTTTTCCGAACTAAACACACTTAAATTTGAGCAATTAGTTACATAAATAAATATTTAGATATCTCATTCCCAGAAAATTAAAAATTGTTCTGTTTAATTATCTCAATGTCTCAGTTTTCCTTCTAAATGGCAAAGTGAATGAAATTGTTTCATAAACAGTCCTGACATGCCTGTTTGTATTGTGAAACACCCATTTTATATTGTACTTTTGATGCAATATGAAATGGAAAGTGCCAGCAACGAGTCCAGAATATTTGATTTTGAAGAGCAACTATCACTATTAAATACTTTCTATCATTATCTTTAGAATCACAGGGGTTTTTGTGGTCTCAGAAATTGTAGATATAAAAGAAAAAGGTTGTGCACAAAAGCACCAAATTAAAGAAAATCTGACATAATTTTGTTCTCCTCTCCTCCTGTAGAAAAAAAGAAAATGCTTTATGAGTGATATTTTTCAGCTGTTTTCCAAACTGAGTCTATCTGTGGTACGTTCTTGGAAAATGAATTTTTTACTGCTTTCAGGCCTACATCATGGTGCACTATTGAGAAAGTTAATGTAATGGTCTTGATTCCTTTAACTGTATCATTGCATTCTGATAAAAAGACTTTGTTATGGACACCTTAGTTTTGGGAATATCCGAATTTCCTGAAGAACAGGAACAGAATGGACACTTTTAGTGTCTGGTAAAATTGAATCCCTAGAGAAGGATTTTTCAGTTCAGAAAACATCCAGTTTTTGTGTAGAAGAAACTCCGAGGCTTAGAAAGGCACATAGAAATTATTTTGTTGCTACATCTTGCAGAAAAGACAATATTTCTTCATTTTTCTTAAATTTACTTAAGGAATCTGAGCATCTATTTTTAAGCAGTAAAAGATGTCTTTCTCTATGTGTCTTTCCTTGAATTGCTGTGCCGCAATTTGCTGTAATTTAAACATGGAGAAATCTGCAATGTTTGCCAGCTCACTGTATGTTTGTTTCCATTCTTGTTTTCTAAATACTGATTACGAACAAAAATTAATTCTGAAATCCCAAATGTTAACTGATGGGCAAAAAGCGAAACAAAATGGTGCCTTATTTTCCCTAGCAACAGTCATGCATGATAATAAATGTCACAATGGTTTTTAGAAAAGATGGTTCATGTTAGGTTTAGTTATCAAAATCCACAGCATATAGGCTGACAGCTTTTGAAATACATAAACTATTTCTGTCTTTTTTGTTTCCATAGCAACTGAGTGCTCAAAGCTTTAGTTTTGCACTTGTGGAAGAAAAAACACCCTCTCAGAGTAGGATCTGGAATAGTCTGGAACAAAAGAAGAATGGGTAAAATGGAAAATTAAGCAACTACACTGACATCACCACCCCCTCCCTCAAAATAACCCAAAAAACCCACCAATCCCAAACAAGCCTAGCACAAAGCATTTCTCCTTCAGTTTGATGTTATGGATTTTTTTAGTTGATAGGTGCTTTGCCTTGGACATTTATGTAATCAAAGGCTGGCCCATTTCACTGTGCAGTGCTTCAGGAGAGTAAAGTGTTCACAGTGACATTTATTTACATGATCACTTTGTTCACCTTGTAATGAAATTTCATTATAAACACAAGCTTAACAGATACTCTATATCTTCTTCCATAAAGAATATTGCTATTCAGAAATGTGTCATTGAGACTCTGTCACTGTTTCTAGTTTTGATTTGTTTTGCTTAAAACCTGTTTTAAGGAGGAATGCTGTTTGTTTCAAAATATTTTAGTAAGATTTGCCACATGAAGGAGACTATTTCCCAAATGGAAAGGGATATTTATGCATATGTATGCATATGTAGAAGTATATTTATTTTGGGAAAAGAACTGAAAGAGAAACAAGGTAATAAGTGTCATAGTATCTGGATAATATATGATGAGGAAGATGCTACAGTTTAAAAGGTTTCCTAGCATATTGAATTTTGCTGTTTATTTCATGAAAAAAAAAGGAAAGGTAAGAGAATGTCCCTGGACTATTCATCCCCAGCAAGAACAAATGACGAAACTTGATTGCTTTCAGGCATTTGTGGGAATGGATTCAATGTTTTCCATCTATACAAATATGCAGAGTTCACCTTAGTCTTACTTGCTAATTTGTCAGGTACATATAATATTCATAAGATAAGGTATTACTGCTACATACTACTACATAAAATATACAAACATTTTAAGTGCAATGAAATTTGTTTGATCACACTTTTCTGTACCATTTCTCTTATAAAATTAACTTGCATGTAATAATCTTTCCTTCTGTGAAAAGAGGTGCAACTGTAATAGATCTATTGTCAAAAGACATCATACTGATGATGTCTTTTCAAACTGAACTGTTTCAAACTGAACTGTTCTTGAGTCATATTAGGCAAATTGAAGACAATAAAGATATATATAACATGTGATTTTAAATTTCAAAAATTTCACTTGTCAAAAACACAGCCTCTAGAACCAGAATTAAACTTGAACTAGCTGCATACAACACTGTGTGTAAGATATAAAAAGCCAATTCCATATAGGCTACAGTGGCAGTGCATTCCCTTTAGAATATTAACACAGAGTTTTATCAAGGAGGCATTATCCCTAATGCCTAATGTCCTGATAAAACAAAACAGCTCCTTAAGAGCCATTCCAGTCTGATGGTTAAAGGCCATATAAAATGGCATATGAATGGATACAGCCTGGAATGGACTCCTGATGTCTGTTTTGCTTTGTCAAATAAATACATAAAATATTCCTTTTAATAGCTGAAATGCATACTGGTTCAGTAGACCATGAAGATATCCTATGGCATACATAATATGTGCCCTTAAAGGAGAGTAAGCCTTCTGAAGTACTCACTGCTCTGGTTTGAATGAAGCACTCATGCTTTTTATGTATGTAAGAGCTGTTTGTAGATATGTATTTGTGATAAATTCCAGCCTTCCACCCTATTTATTCTAGTGTTATGATCAGTAAACCTTAGCTTTGGTTTAGATCAATGTGAAAACTACAGCTACTTCCATTGTCTTATTTTTAGTTCCTCTGCATTTGCAGCTGAGAAAGGAATGGCATCAATCAAAAACTGCCAGATTTGATAAGAAGAAAAATGAGAATTTCATGCACTATATGAAAATTTTGGAAAAAAATACAGATAAACTGGTTAATATATCATTAAAAGATACTTTGCAACAAAAGTTGAATATTTTGTTAGCTTTCTAAATTTTTTAATGTTATCCACACAGAAATACATCCTGAAAAATCCATATTTACTATATATTGGAAAAATAAAACTGTTATTTGAGTCATAGAATTATAAAATGGTTTGGGTTCAAAGGGGTCCTGAAAATCACCTACTTCCAACTTCCCTGCTGTTTGCAGGGACCAGGTTGCTCAAATTCCCATCCAACTTGGCCTTGAACACCTCCATGGATGGGTCTCATCCACAGCCTTACTGGGTAACCTGTGTGACTGCTTCACCACCCTCACAGGAGAAAATTTTCTCCTAATATCCAATCTAAAATCACATTCTTTCACTTTGAACCTATTCTCCCCCCCTCTCAGATTCCATGCTCATGTAAACAGTCTCTCTCTCAGTCTTTCCTGCAAGTTTCATTTAGGTTCTGGATGGCCGCAATTACGTCACCCTGAAGCCTCCTCTCTTCCAAGCTGAACAACAAAATTTCTCTCAGCCTTTTCTCACAGAAGAGGTTCTCCATCCCTCTGTTCATCTTGGTGGCCTCTTCTGGACTCACTCCAGCAGGTCCATGTCCTTCCTGCGCTGGTACCCCAGAGCTGATGCAGCACTGCAGGTAGGGTCTCACCAGAGCAGAGCAGAAGGGCAGAATCCCTTCCCTCTTCCTGCTGCTTCAGATTCAGCCCAGGAGGTGATTTGGCAATGCTGCTGAATGCTACACTTTCTCTGTAATACTGTCAAATTTTCTCAGATACATATTCTACTGTTTTACAGGCCAGCGTTTCAGGTGCAGATACTGATGACAAAATTTACTGAATCTTAACTTCAAAGTTACAAAAACTGCTTCTTAAATAGATCCATGGATGAAAATTCCACAACTATTGGCAACCTGTTTCAGTGATCAAAATTCATGAGCTGATGAGCTTAGTAAATTGTGTTTGAAAGAGCTGAATGCACCCAAACATCGAAGTCTTTATGAAAAAAAACCTCTCCTATAATTACTTTAATGTAATGTTCTATTGTTTTTTACTTGTTGGGAGAGCTCTCATGAATTCAGATCTACTCAGGGTCTGATCATTTAAACAATGTTTCTTTTTGTGGTTCTGTTTTACTAATTAAGCTTTTCAAGCAACATCCTGCTTCTAATATGTGAGATTAGTGTATAGAAGGAAAGCTGGAAGACGTATTGGAGAATTGCTTCCCATGTCTCACTGAAATGTCACGATGTGTAGACTGCACATGAATATTAAACAGTGCATTCTCAAATGTGGTAGTTCATAAGTACTCCTGAGAAAGAGTGCTGCTTCTAACAACATGCAACAGCACTGTTGTTAGTCAGGTATGGATGACACAATTTTGTGAAATGAATGTGATTCACCTCTTGAATTGATTATTTTTAGTGACTTCTAAGAGAATTCTGGATTTTATACCATTTTTTATTTTATTAAATTTGTTACATTTTATTTTTCATTTTCTTGGGTATTTTCTTAAGAAAATAAAAGCAAAATAACTTTTTGGGCCATAAAGATAATTCAGAAGCATTGACAAGGAGTAAGTTCAGATTTATTCTGAAAGAGACACACTGCAATCAGGACTGTTTGCTACCCCACCTAGGTTTAAAAAAGTGGATTTTCAAATGGCTTTTCATTTTCAGTAAACACAGGAGAACAGGGAATATATGAGAAGAGATGGATGGTTAGTTTATTCTTGTAAAAGATAGAGAAGTTATATTTATTGAGAGAGTACACTGTTCAGATTCGCAGAGAGAGTATGCCCTCAATTTCACTGCACTATACCAGTGTTCATTCAACTGATGAAGTCCTCAACTCAAAGGGCAGTGTACACTTTGTTCTAAGTTCCTGCTGGAATGGAAAAGCTGACAGGGGGAAACTTGCACAAAGGATATTGTGCTGTTAAAGTTTGTTCAAAGCGACAGTTGTCAGATCTCTTTGAAATGAAATTGAAAAGGAAAAACCAATTTTCTTTGAGGACAAAGTTCAGCTCATTTGTTGTTCCTTACCTGTCTAATTTTCTTCTCTGTAAAAGAAATTTTGACTAGGTCTATTTGAAAATGTAGTTTAGCCTAGTACAGGCATGGCTCAGAAAGTTTAATTTCAGTTAACATAATGTTTGTAGAGAGTAAGTAAAAATTAATTTCTTTCTGTTTAGGATAATATAAATGCCAAATTTTGCTGAAAGGATTGGATTTTTTAAGATAGGCAACACGATTTTTAATGGATTTTCCTTCACTTCTTCACTAGTGGGATAACTAGTGGGATTTAAGATATTTCAGGACTAAGCTGAGCTCCTAGAAAACGTAAGCTATTTTGGAAAAACATAACTACCAAACCCAGATAACTAGTAATTTCAAAACCACTAAATATTTTAAAAGATTTTCAAGATATATTCTCAAGATATATTAATTTGACATCAGGTAAGGTTACAATAAAATATAAGTATATAATAAAAAACCATGTGTTTATTAATTATAGAATTCTACAGTGTAGATTATTATAATTATGAAAATTAAAACTAATAAAAAAACCTACCTGCTTTATGAAAGAACTGAATATTTGGATACAGCAGATATTTGGATATGCTGAATATCAATTCAAACTGTATAGCGTTCATGTTTCAGAATGTATTGGACGAGTTAGCAAACTGGCAGTCTGCAAAATATTTCTACTTGTCCTTGTTTTTCATGGAAAGGGGCTTATCTGCTGTGGTATTTGTAAACATATAACATACAAATATACACGTTATATTTGATCTAAGTACCTAATTCTTAAAATTTATTTATAACTTAATTCAAGAGCAACTTGTCTCTCTGTCTTTGTATACATATCACAGCCCCTTATCCCACTTCTATGGTAATATGATGCCTACACTTGAGAAAGACTGACTCAATCCATACCATTGACAAAGTGTTTTGAAAGAGCAATGATTAAATAGGTTTGGAAAAATCCCTCTTTAGGTGATGGTTCTGCAAGCTAATATTCCTTCTCCATTTTGGCCAGGTTAACCACATATTTTATCACAGGTGTATATAGACCCATGTCAGACTTCCAGTTTTAATATTATTCTTCAACCCTGTTCTGAGCCAGTCTGCTCTGAGCTGTTTCAGTTAATACCTGCTCAGTACAATCAGCTAGTGGATCTAGGGAGCTGTCTATACTACAGCTTAAATAATAATTAATAATGCTATAACAAATGAAACCTAATTATCTAACGGAAATGAAAGTTGTTGTTGTGGGACTAATTTAGCAGGGTTTGAGCTGTGGAGAGATGACACTCAAAGGATCATAGAATGATGTCTGTGAGTGTATAAGCTTGCTTTTCTGTCTCAGCATAGTTTGTTGACATGCATACAATTGTTGTATAGTACCTGTATCTAAAGGTAAAGCCTTGATTCAGATGTATTTTGGCCCATTAATTTTAGGATTAATGACTTTGTACTGGTATTTTTTCTATAGAGACTAATCTCTAAATTGTGTACTGAAGCTCATCTCACACAGCTGAAGTGTGATGCAATTGCAAGTTTACAGATAGACATCTGAAGCACAGAAGTAAATGTTACCTTGCCTAAAATCAAACACAAGTGTTACTCAGTGTGACACTAGGGAGCACACTTGACTTCCTCCTTTCCTTTTCTTCCTTTTTTTCAAAATGAATAACACATAAGGAGAGTAAACAATCTCTAAAGATTTATTCTTTACAGCCTAAAATAGACTGCTCGTAAATGAGAGAAGAAAGAGAACATATATGTTGTAATGTTCACATTATGTGCAACATACATATTGATAACGTGGCCACAGGGATGACAAAACAATATTTTCATCTGTGAGAAGTAGTTGAACTTGTTTGAGTCAATTGCTGCATTCAGAAACTGTGGTTATTCAGGAGTAAGAATATGCAACATTGGCTTGCCATTAGTTTTCAAAACAAGTGCATTTTCCTTCAGCCCTGGAAAGTTATCTACAGAATCATTGCCTAGAGGAATTCTGTTGCTCAGTTTTCTGATAATGATAATGGTTTGGCACCATTAGGAGAGAAGACTGTGTCCTTTAAAGGGTAATAACACATCCTGGAGGGATAACAGAAAGCATACATTCATCCCAAAATTTTAGGATGTTGGTTCAACCTACACCCAGGAGAGAGGGATGTGTTGAGTCATGTGTATTGATGGACAAACACATTTTAATTTTTATTAAAGGTACACTTTATTTTGGTAACATGCTGCTGAGATCTGAGAATTTTTTTTGTTCATTTTTTTCTAGCCTCTTCTGAAGCTAAGCGTATTGAAATCCTGCTTTGCTGCCAGAAGCAGAAAGTGACGTTTGGCTCAACCTCTTTCCAATGAGGGAATCACAGGCAGTTCATATCATGGTTTGCATTGCTGGAAGAACATCAGCAGACTGGCATAACAGAAGTAGGTTAAGCTTCTGTTTAGTTTGCAGATTGGCAAACAGATGAGGATCACTGGTATTTCAATTATCGGTGAGCCAATGGCCTCTTCTGGGTATAAAAGACACTGAAATAAGTTCAGTCCTGGAACACTTCAATGGTAGTGTAACATTTGCTCTCAATTACTTCTTGTATGACAGGATTTCTGATGGAAATGGAGTTCAGAAAATATCAGCATACTACAATTATGTTACTATAAAAAGTAAGCCAGCAAACTCCTTGCTTGATCTACATATCTTATTTAGGGTTCATGCCTGTGGGGAAAAAAATGCTAACCAAAGGTTACAGGAAAACATTATTTGATATGATAGACTTACATTATTTGTTATGATAGGCCTACCTGGTTTCAACTGACAGAAGTAGCTGCTGCATTGCTCCATTCATGTCTAATATTCTAAATATGAATTTGTTTCAGATGTAAGTCAGCTAATGGGTAACCTTCTTGTCAAGGAATGGATGACACAGGGTGGTGATGTGATGAAGCTGAAGATGGCTTGCCTCAGAAGAAAGGAGAGAGGAGTAGCCCAGGGAAGTAAAAAGTGAGTACAAGCATACCTGTGGCACTTCACGACGATGTTCATTTAACAATAAGCTGAAAAGGTGCAGCTCTGTTTGCATTTGCAGGTGATTATGTCAACAAGGTTCAGAAGAATGTTGGGGGATGAAATGAAATTGGCTGTTGACATGTGTGCTCTGGATAAAACAAAAAAAAAGTAACTTATATTTCCATTAATCTCAATTTTCAATGAAATACCAATGAAACAGGTTTACTTAGGCTTGGGTTTTTTTGGGGTTTTTTTTGGGTTTTTTTTGGGTTTTTTTGGTTTTTTTTGCAAGGGGGGTTATATTTTTCAGCCTTTCTAAAATAGTTATTTATAAAAAAGTGGTTTTTATCACCTTTATCACACTCTTATCACTGAATGATATCGCCTAATGACATAATTTAAGATTTCTATATGTTAAGCACATTAGTATTTAAAATTTAAGCTTAAACACACTTTTTGTTTTCATTTTCCATTTCCATTTTCCACTCAAGATTAACAGCCTTCTAGAATCTGTTTTATTTCATGCTATTTCAGAGCTTGGCTGCTGGCTGGGGTTAAACCACATCAAAAACCAGAGTTACTAACACAATATATTTTCATGGCACCAAAGTAGACAATTAATTACTGGAAAGCAGATGAAACCCCTATAAGGAAATAAAGCCTGAAATGTTTGTTTTCCCACACATGTAAGGCAGACTATTCCTGTCATTTACTCAGGCAACAAAAATATCTATTTATAAAAATCCTCATATATGAAAGCAAACTTTTATTGTGTTTGAATGAGTGACGAAGAATGAAATGTTACCATTCCTTTACCTCTCTGTCAAGTCTATACTTAAAAACTTTTCTCATTGCTTTCACTTTTTAACATTTGCATTGAGGAAGTTGGCAAGAGCTATCAAAACCCAAGTAGTGTAACTTGAAAGCCAACTGCACAAAACAATCAGGGTCTAGCGGGATGTATGATAAAATATGCCAGATTGTGTCATTATAATGCAATTTTGGAAGAATTATACATATTCATTCTTCTCATTTAGCAACTGAATGACAACAAGCAGGTGAGAACATCTATATGATACATCAAGCAAGACAGTTGCCATTATGAACAAAACATAAAAGAGTGTGACAGAGCTGAAAAATGGAAGGAATGTTCTGTTCATACCTTGCAGGCATTGTTATTCTTTGATAGTGAAATGAAGCTTGCTGTGGAGAGGGGTATGTCTTGTTGTCATTGTAGGTAACATTTCTGTGACAAATTGCAAGTATGTATTTCTTAATAAAATTCTCAATAAGTTATTTAAAGGTATTCCTAGTTTAAGGAGACTGCTGGGTTCTTCTCATTTCTATTGTTATGTACATGATTTTTTTTTCTTTCTTTCTGTCAAATGAAGGCTAGATTCACTAATGAACTCCAAAACCATGACTTACTGTTGTAATAATGAAAAATAAAATTATACCATGACATTACTGAATGACAAAATAATCAACCGCCTTCCCTATTTCTACAATGTGTTTTTGGATTGCAAAATGCTTCTTTGTGTCTGTAAAACAAATAAACAAAAGGTCCTTTTTGAACTTCTGTTTTTCCCTTTCTCTCCAAAGTTTTTCAATGTAATATTGACAAGTTGCTGTTTCTTGTCCTTCAAGCCACAGTCATTCTCAAACAAATTTTATCAAAACAGATCTGCCTCTAAAGAATTAAGAGTTGTTGCTTTGTAGCAAGACTATATTAAAAAAACATGAACTTCCAAAGGCATGTCAAATATTCTAAAAAAGAAAAAATATGATTGATGTTTTGGTCTGAACCATATTTTCAATAACAAATATTCTGAATTAAAGAAGTGCTTACACAGCTGAAATGACTAGATAACATTTAGACCACTGTTTGCTTGCTTTTTTTTTTTTTTTTTCCCTGCAGTAAATCATTAAATTGTAAAATTTTGTTTGGGATTATTCACATTTCTTAAGGATAAAAAAACACATTAGATGTTAATGGCTGGTTGTTCATGACACCAGAAACATTGCAAGACATGATCTTTCATAGCAGAAAGATTGATTGTGATATGTGGTAGATTTGAAATACTATGGATAAATCTTAAACCATTTATAAAATCCGATTGGACATGAAAGTATGTATTATTACCATTTGGATGCTGAATTATAATCAGTGATCACTGAAACTTGGTTTAATCTTTTTTTTCTTCCAATATTAAAATAAATTTGGCATGAGTTTATACATTAACTTATTTATTAAATTTCAACACCATTACCAATCTAGCCATTTTAGTAGTGACTGTAAAAGACTGTGAGAGAAAGAATTTCATGGGCATTTAGTTGAAGAGGTATAAAAAGTAAAATACCTTTTTGTTTGGCATCAAACACCATTAGCAACATCTTTTCAAAATAGAAGAGTGTGGTGGGATCCATCCTTCAGTAGCCTTAAAACCTTTAGAAGCAGGACTTGAAGAATTTTTTGAAAATTGAAATAAAGTCTGAAAAGAAGTAACACCTTAAGATGTTATTATCTGTTCTTGACATTACCACCTAAGATTTCTCTCTTTGATAAAAGTCAGATATATTTCTCTCTTGATCTGTAATTAATTTTCTTTGGATGGAAACATTTGCATTTCTTTCCATCTCATTTCTTATCTTCCTGAATCATAAGTGCAGATAAGTACAATTTCCCCTTCATATTTGTTGTGCTTTTAATTTTGGCATTCTTTACATTAATGACAGACAATCTTAAGCCTCAAATCTGATTGCATACTGAATCTATCTGGTCTTTAGGCTTAAGTGGCAATTATAAGATTTGCAAACAGCAGATGGGTAGACGAGTCTTGCCATACCAGAGATGTGCTGAGAATTTTGGCAAGCATAAGAACTTTTTGAACGGGTAATGAAAACACTGGGCATGGGACATAGGAAACAAAATACTGTGAGATAAAACAAGCTACTCAGTCTACTCACTATGTGTGTCTGTGGTGAAGGGAAACAAAAGCAGGACCAAGAGCAACTGCATAGAATACAGGGTCCTGAAAGGACTCAGTTCATATTTCAGGAAAATGTTTATGGTGGAATTTCTAGACAGTAAAGAAAATCATAGATGTTATCATAAAACTTATCACAATAAACACATCATATTTATAGAATAATTTAGGCTGAAAAAGATCCTTAAGACTAACAATAAACCTAACACTGCCGTGTCTACCACTAATACCTACATAAAGATTGACATATATCCCGTCCCATGTAACTGTTCATAAGTAATGGTGCGCATCAATACGCAATGGAAGTCTGTGGGTAACAAAAATCAGTTTCAAAACTTGATAGCTCAAGTTCAGAAACTGCCTTGGAAAGAAAAGTATTGTATTTCTGTGTTATACATGAAGGCCACAAAATAAAACACCTTGATTTTCTGAAACATTTAAGACTGTACAGGCTATTGTTGTATCTATTTCTATATTTAATTTATATGCTTGCAACTTTTAGGAAATAGAAATATTTTTAATTTAATATATTTTATTCCTTTTAACTGCCACTGAGTTTTCATTGTGTTCTCAATTGCTCTCCCGTGTCTGCAAAATATTTTGTCTTTAAATAGTAGGTATATAATTTTTTGCATCAATGTTAGTTGGTCTCAAAAATTTTTCACTCTTTTTCAATCAAATTTTCTTCTTTATTTCAGTAGTTTTCAGCTAAAAATACATATGGTTACTGAAAAGAATAATACTTAATATTTAGGGTTGTAGCATAAGGATAAACAAATGTTATTTAAGACACAGTCATTCTTTTGTCACTCTCAGCAAGGACAGTAATAATTAATTACATTAAAATTATTAAATAACAGCTGATATGTTAATGGCATTTTTCAATTCTTTATTTTACATGCATGAGTTGCACATTTATTTTAATTGCATTTGTGTTTTCTATGGATCTTTGATTTGGTTGATTGATTTAGTTTGTAAATAAAACTTAAATTCTTTGTATTATTTTGGAATTATGGCAGTTCTTTCTACTGAGTACTTCATCAGTCTCAGACTAAGAATCTGCAGAATATATTCTAATGTCTACCTGTCCCTTTGACATTTTAGATGGATTAATATAAGGTCAATATATTTCATCATAGAAAGTATCTGGTATTTAACTCAAATCTGTCATCTACCCCATACAATCTACCTATTCAGATTAATTTATTATATTCCTTTTAGTGTGCATTGGCAATTGTTGGAATATTTCTGTAAACACATTACTAGGAACACTGTACACACATCAGTCAGGGGCTACACTCCTGAAATCAGCCTCTGGAGAGTGTGGAAATAATAAGAATAATGACTTTTCAAGTTAAAGCTTATTATCTCTGCACTTCAAGACATACATAACATACTGTTATATATCTTCTGCCAGTGAATATCAGGTGTGTAGACTTAAAGAAGAAAAGGTAGCTACATATTGTAACATTTGGATCTAAAATCTGCTACCATATTTTCTATTACAGTAAGATTTTCTGGATTAATTTGAAGACCAGGAATGATTTAGGGCAGTATGTCTTTTTAGTCCTTGACATAAAAGCAGGCAAAACTAAATTGACTCCAAAAGTTCCCATTTGGCAGGAAGCTTGCAAGCAAATATCCTGAATGTATTTTTTGAACAGTTCAATGATTTGTTATAATAATTTATTTCTCACATGATTTCCATATACCTCATCTACCTGGACTTATTTACAGCTGGAGAAGATGGTAAGCCAAGGGCTCACTTGTAGGGAAACCTGAAGAAAACTGAAACTTGATCTATGGAATCCTTATCCCCTGCTAGAGTCTATAGCAATCACAGCTGAACTGGTCATCTTGGAAGTTTCCAAACTAGTTAGAGACTTATGAGGTACATGTCTTTACACATAAACCCTTCAAAGATTTTTATCGCTAGATATGATTGGAGCATGTTATTATGGGCAAGGACTAGACTAACATCCACAATCATTTTCATGCAAAGACACACAGAACTCCATTAAAGAACTTTGGCAGCTCACAAATGTATTCCACAGGCAATTTCTCACTATAAACTTAATGCAAGGAAGACAAAGGGTAATAAAAAACCAAAGCAATAAAATAAAATAAAACTGAAATTAATTTCAGACCATGATTGAAGATGGGTACATGAACAAGGTAAACCAAATAGTTTTTATGGACCTATGTATGTCACATACTGAGTAAATAAGTATTTTGAATGGCTTGTGCCCCTCTACACTCTTTTTTTCTGGATGGATTATCCAGCATTGTTACAAAAATAATAATTTGTTTTTCTTGTCTTGGGCAGACCTATCTTTTCTAGACTTTCTAGAATTTGACATGTTGAACGCTAATGGTGAATTTAGAGTACTTTCTGGAGCCAAAGATTATATTTAGAAAAAAGGGAAATATAGCAGAAAAGTACCAAATTTGTTCAAGAAAGTTTGAAGAAAAGAGTGCATCAGTCAATCTCCTGAATAATTGGATTTTTTTTTTTACTTTTTCAGCATAGTGCTTAGTCAGAAACCTATTGGAAACATCTATGATAATTTATTTCTGTTCATCATACTAGTCACAATCTCATTAGTGCAGAAAAAAGTGATTTATGGTTTTGAGTTGAGAACAACAGTGTAGCATCTATCTGTAAGTTGCTGTTAGGGCGTTAAAGAAGTCAGGAACATCAATAAAACTTATATTTTTAACTTATGTGAAGTCTATTTTTAGATATTTTGCTGAGAAGCTGCTTACATCTTCCTAGCCTATAATACGAAATTTGCCTGAACACTGTTTGGTGTTTTTCATCATTGAACTTATATTTGTTTTAAGGGAACAAAATATCTTACACCAGTCCTGACTAATCAAGAAGATACACCATATTCTGAAATGGAAGATAAAATAATGTAAAGATGTGAATCACCCTGGAGATGAATTAAATTGGTGTAAAAAAAAAAATTTACATTTAAATAACTTATCTTCTTTTCACCTAATTTAAAAATAATCTTTACTTTTTCTCAACTAATACCTAAATTTATGAGCTACTTTGATCATATTTGTGCAATAAAATTGAAAATTTTAGGTATGGTAGGTAATCAGTTTTAGTCTCCTCATCTATGTTTCCAATCTCATTACAGATTGCAATTTTCAGTGCAGATTACATGATGACCCATCAGTGGCTTTGTTGTTTCTGAATTACTGATTCCTCAACTATTGCCAGATAAGAACAAAGACTATGCATCAGTCTGACAGCTTGCAAACAGAAAATGGGCTTGTAGGATTGGATTTAAATCCCAGGTGTAGGGGATAATTACCACATCAGTCATGCAGTAACTGAAAAATGGTATTTCAACAAGAAAAATTGCATTCCTTTTTATAGTGCCAACAGAAATCATTTTTTGAGGCTTCATACTGATTCAGTGCATCATTACTTGTGCACTGTACTCATTAAACGTAATGTTTGTTACAACCTTAAAAACTTATTGTTTCAGATACTTTTGTGGCTGAGTTAGCTCAAACCAAGCCTTGTGAAACCCTGACAATACTGAGGTCATTCAAAGGTATAATATACATTATACAAGTGAAACAACAGCAGAGACCAAAACATCGAAAACCTTTAAAGCTTCAGGGTGAAAAAAAAAGGAGACTAAAGTAGAAAAGCATAAATCCTGCTTTAGAAAATCCTCTGGGGTTAGACCCTTTGATGCAGGCCTTTCATTAAACTAAATAGAATGGTAATTAGAGGCTATCATCATTTGTGTGGGCTTCTTTACTCAATACTTTTCAGTAAACAAGATACTGTTATCAATTAATTATTTTCTAGGCCAACAAATCAAAAGCATGACAAAAATAAACCATAGGCAAACAAAATCTTTAATGTCACACTATTGAAGCAGAGATTTACTGTATCATTTATTTTATAGGTTTACTATGGCCAATTTTACTTTATTATTAAACAGACAGTAATGCAATAAAAAGGTTCAACAGAGTACTCTGTGGTCCCAGAAAATTAGCAACTGGAAATTTGAAAGAAGGAGAGGGAAGATAGACTTGTTCATTATCTCATATGGAAATATCCCTTGTATCAACACTGAATGTCTGAATTTTGCTCCCATACTGAATCCCATGCTCTGGATTTCTCATGGATAAATTTGGCAATACCCAGCTGAGGCTTGTAAAGGCAAATGTATTCTGCAGTGTACTTCTCTAAGCTTATAAATTGAGGAGATAAAGGGTTTCATAAGAACCACTTCTGGCTTTAGGAAGCAAGCAGGAATACTTAGATTATTTAAGGAATAATAGAAGGAAGACTCAATCAGTTCCAGGCTAGGTAAAAAGGTCTTCTCAATGAGACAAAACATGAACATGCCATCCCAGATCTTTTCTTATAGCTTTCTATGTCTATTGTTCCACATAGTTTGCCTGGTTTATCTTTGGTACTCTTACAATCAATTATATGTCAGATACACATTAACTACTGGAGAAGCTGTGAACCAAGGCAATGGTTTACAAACCCCTACCAGTATTTTAGACATCACTATTAGATTTGAAGGAAGTCAGCCTAGGTCCAACTTCTCTTTACTACAAAAAAACCCCACTTCCTTTCATCCACCTAAAATTCATCTTCCTCACTGATTTGGACTTCTCAAGCACAAGGATTCTTAACCCTTGGCCTACAGAAGCTTTCAGGACTGCACACTTCTACTTCAAATGAGTTTCATGCAAAAGGGTTAAGGTGCCCTCAAAGTACTTTTTGTATTCAGCACTGTTATTCTCACAGAGGGCCTTTGCTAAACTGTCTCCAAAACTGGCTTCTACACATGTTCAGGAAAAATACAGAATGCTGCAAAAAGCAATGACGAAATTTGCAAAGCACTTGTGACACTTTTAGGCTCAGGGAAAATTTTGGATTCTTTTTTCCAGTGTATTACATTCTTTAAGAGATAAGTCCATAATATTTTGCTCATTTTGTTCTTGTAGAAATTTAGCAAATTTAAACTTTCTTTTATTGTTTGGTACTGGTAATTGTGCATTTTTTATGATGCCACTTCATTCAGTTTTGTGGGGAGGGGGAAGAACTGTGTCATATATTTTGTCTGAACCTTTAGAGACGATATAAAAGACCCTTTAACAGAAATCTGTTGCTATTTTCAGTGGTAGTACTTCAAGACACTTTAAGAGAAGTAAAAAAAGAGACTGTCTCTACTCCAATTAATTCAGTGTCCTGAATGTATAGAATGAAGATTCACAGGCAATAATACTGCCATATACTTCAACAGGAAGAACACAATATGAGCGCTATTGATTTCAAGCTTATTATTTGTCTTTGTAGCTTGCATCAATTTGCACTGTCTTCTGAGGACTATAACAGTTGCACATAAAGGAAATTAGTTACACAGTAGTAGTTTCAAAGGATGCTAGAAAAATTTGAAATTATAGTACTGTGATCCTAAGAGTAGTAATGTATAGTTACTTTCAGATCAGGTGGTAGCATTACTGCATTGCTATGTCACCAAGAATGAAACCAAAAATAAGTATTTTGTTCTGGTCTGGAAATGCCAGCTCATGTAATGCTGTGGCAAATGAAATTTAACTGCATGATTGCCATGAGTGACTTATGTGTCATAGGTAAATTGTGGGGTCAATACAAAGCAGATTTAGGGAATATAAATTATTTTGCAATTGTACAGCATTTTGAAGACAAAAAGGTTTTATATCTGATTTTATTTTTCGGATTTTATGAAGCTTTTTAATCTCAAGCATAGTAACTATTTTGGGTTCTCTTAATTCTGAATGAAATACATTTTAAAAATTCAGCATTAAGAACAGTCAAGTTCTTATTGCAAATTTTAGTTATTTTAACAGTGCAATGAACTGCATCAATCTTCATGCATATCTTCTGAAGATTTGGCTGTTCTGGAGGATAGCACTAACACTATATGATTTTAATATATCTTACAAATACGTTTTGCAGATATTCAATGACATGAATATTACATCTGTAATATAGGAATGAAAAATATTTTAATTTTTATTTCTTCTCAAGATTAATATTGGCATTTTTCCTTTCATTCTTTTGTTTGTCTCCTAAGACACAAATTATCAGGCAGTCAGTTAACTTGAACACAACAAATATAAGGACAGCAAACAGGTAAATGGGCATGCAAAACACTAATTTACACTTGCAAAACAGGTAATTTCACGCACTGGTGGTAGCCTGCACATGCAATTATTCATCTTGTTCATGCATATGCATGGCTTCAGCACAATTGCCTTTTTACATATGTGCATATATTTCACTGGCATAGTTTAGTTCACGATATTTAGTCATTATGATTTGTGTGCATGTTTAAACCCTTCTGTGTTCATTCGGAATAGAATACAGGTTCATGATCCTTTTGCATCAGGTAGCTATATCATACCAGTAAATACTGGTCTGTCAAGAAAAACAGCTTCAACAAACTTTAAGGTTCAGTGCATTTCACACTACTCAATCTCTTTTTTTCGGTAGCAAATCTCACTTTCACAAAACATGCACCTCCATCTTCTTTATACATTAGAATTTCAGTATTTTCAAGGAAAATATATGAAACAAAAACATAAGATGTGATAGGGTAACAAATAAATATTTAAAATATGTTATACTGCCATTTTCACTACATAGCATTTTTTAAAAGAAGAGCTACAGTCTAGTTATAATTGCAGATTCTTAAAATTTCAAGTGTAGCCATTTTATATTGTAAAATGATAAATGCCAAAGAAGTCATATCTGACTCATTTGAACAAAAATGATCATATATAACTTCTCTTATAGTGGAAATTATGTTACGTTTATTCTGACTCCTTCCACATGATAGATGTGGAAAAGCCAGAGGTCTCTCTCTGAAATGCTCCTGAAATAGAGTTCAAACTATGTCAAAGTCATGTACCCTGTTGATCTGGACCCTGAACTTGACCCAGATAATAAAGTCCACAGGTTGAACTTGGATGTGCCTATAGACTTGCCCAGAAATTGTGGTGCTGTGTCTGACCCTTATTACGGTCTCCAGGACTGGTTCTAACCTGGACCCACTGACTTCATTTCCCAGCTTCTCCTCAGACAGTTCTCATCACTATAGATTTTTATTAACAATCTGTCTGTCTTTGTTCCCACCTACCCTGCTTATGTCTGGGACAATGGGACAGGCCTTGGCTACAAGACACACATGAGAATTCCACATGGTTTGTAACACTCAGACTGTAGGGAGACACACTCTTGTGCAGCCCGAGTCTGCATAATTCAGCAGTCATGGGCTAGCAGCATTCTCTGTACCTGTCTCAAACACCAGGTTAGTGAAAAACAAAGGTCTAGGGAATGTAATAGGTGTTGAAACTCAACAAGCATGACAGCACTCTCCTCAGCTAGAGCCACTGTTATTAGATTAGAAAGAGGCCTTACACACAAAGAATCTGTTCTATGTTTTACCATGCCTAAATTCAAACCCGGCAGACTTAATTATTGCAGAGATCAGTCCATCCACAGACTGTGAACCTATAAAGTTTGAATGACACACCTGTTCCTTTAAACATGGGTCTCTTTATGAAAACAGCAGTACGTTTCGTATTTTGAAATGGGAAACTGGGATTAAGCCCTCTCCATATTCCTCTCTGTTCCCACCAAATTATATTCTTTAATAGCTAGCCACATATTTCAGTTTCCAAACCCCAAACAATTACTTCTGGGACATTACAAGAATGGAAGATTTCAGCTTGAGAAATAATTGCCTAGGAAAAAAACAAATGAAAAATTAAAAAACCTGATTGAATCGTTCAATTAATTTTTTTCATTCATTTTCAGAGAAAGAAAAAGGCAAATCTATTGCCATATTTTGGTTAAACAGCTTCAGCTATGCAAAAATGGGTAAAAAATAAAGTTACTCTTTATTATGGGATACAGTAAGGATTTTTAAAGCCATCAAATATTTCTACCACCCAAGAATCATTGTATGCCAATAGAACTTGGGCCCTTCCTTCTTTTCTGTGAATGAAAACTGACTAATTGCATTTGAGCTAAAGGAATGTAAATTTAGTGGCCTTGCAATATTTAAAGGGGGCCTACAAGAGCGCTGGAGAGGGATTATTTATCAGGGAGTGTAGTGATAGGACAAGAGGTAATGTTTTTAAACTGATGGAGGGTAGATGCTGGTTAGATATTAGGAAGGTATTTTTTACTCTGAGAGTGTGGGGAGAGTGGAACAGATTTCCCAGAGAAGTTATGGATGCCTCATCTCTGCAGACACTCGAGGCCAGGTTGGATAGGGCTTTGAGGAATCAGGTCTAGCACATGTCCTTGATCATGGCAGGGCATGAAAATAAGGTATTTTTTAAGGTCTTTTCCAAGCCAAACCATTCTATGATGAAAACTAGATTCTATTTAAATATTTACTAGTATTCTATTTAAATATTTACTAGTATTCTATTTAAAACTCCTATTCAAAATAATCACTGTATTTTTTAAATGAGGCCAAATCTGTTCATATCCAAATGAGTTTTATAAAAAAGAACCCAGGTAAAGGCCCTCTAGTTCTTTCTGATTTTCTAAGTCCATGAAAAATTGATTTTAAAAATTTGTGTTCTTGAGACTTTTTTTTCTGCCAGACTGAGCTATGCCCACAAGACCAATTGAAAGAAGAGGAAGAAGAAAAGAAATCCTTGGCTTTAAGCAGTATGCATACTCTTGTCTGCTTGTCCTTGTCTTAACTTTAGCTATAACTAGAAGAAATATTACACCATTAAAAATAGTAGCAGAAGTTCTTGGTGCCGATCAATACCCGATCTCTTCCTGTATTTGGGGGTGTATAGCATAAAGTAATAAACTAGGCAGATATATATACATTCCAAACACTAATCCCAAACCCTAACCTTGTTTTATGGTTAGAAAACTCATCAGTAGAACAATAGAGAATATAAGTCCTTGGCTTCAGTTGACAAGAACATTCTTTCTCTTACAAGCCAATATCTTTTGTCATTTATTTTGTATAGCTGGGGCCTTTAATTTTATCTATGTGTTAGGATTAGGTTTGGTGTTACAGTTATGGATTGGAAATCCAGGACTTCAAATGACCAGTTTATTCTGGATACTGCCATGACTTCAAAGGTATGGCAAACAAAATATCTTTTGGAATGGAAATTGAAAGTACTGTAGAAGTAGCTTATTCCAGAGCCTGCAGCCCTCAGAAAAAGCTGATGACAATGCAGACAACTTTGTTCTTCTTTTTTCTAATTGGAGTGGATTTCTTAAGTTGGATTAATATTAGGGTTTATTTGGAGGTTAACTTTCAGTTTTAGAAACTAGAGCATTAAGATCACTATTTCCTTTCAGTGTCCCCAAGACCTGTAACATTTTAAAGATATCTGGAAACCAAAGACATCAACGACCTAAGCCCATTCTTACTTAATAATATGAAGGCTTTGCCACAGCCTGTCAGTTTGGTTGTTACAGCATGACCTCAAGAGTATGTATGACATGCTTTTGGGATGTAGAATGGAAATATAAGATAGTTTCAGTGGATAGAAGAGAATCAAAACTAATATAAACATTCTGAAAAAAATAAGGCTAGCTGTAGAATACAATTAAACTAGATAACCTGAGCATTAAAGGTGGCCTTGAAATTCCCATTGTATGGTTTTATAAAAGAAACTAGGAATGCAGTAGAACTTAGGGTTTATATTTGCTGCATCTAAACACAATGTTTCCTTCTCCTTCAGATTAAAAGACAATCATAAGACACTAAGTTATGGAGGAGTGACATCTGGCTTCTCGACAGGCACCTCAGGCAACTGTAGTAATAGCTTTGGAGACGGCTGTGTATCTGTAATAGAGTTAAGTTGGTTGTCTGGGTTGTATTACCCTCTTACTCCTTTAGACATTTTGTCCTATAGCTCATATTGGAATTACTGAACCACTCATAACCCTGATTTATAAACCTGTTTTTTATGTTTCTATCTGCTGCTGTTGTGTGGGTTTTTTTTTTGTTTGGGTTTTTGCCCCTCAGGAAGCTGTGAACATACTTCAAAAAAACTTCTAAAGCAAGGTTTTGTCAATTAGAAAAAAAATGAATAATTTTAATAATGAAAGTTAAAGAGCAAACAAAAATAAATATTTCTTACAAGATGACTGTGTATGAAAGTATGAGGGGAATCATAGCAGGTGGTATTTTTAACTCAGAGCTGAAATATTCATAAATGCTATCAGGTCAAAATAGTTGCCAATTTGATGAGGGAAATGTACTTTCTTCACTTTTTTTTCTTTTTTTTTGAGGCATATAATAAAATCTGTTAAAATCTGATCTATTAAAATACCAATTGGAAATCCTGTATTTTGAAACAAAATCACTTTTAGGTCTCTATCTTACATTGTAGCTGATTGATCTATGTGATGTATAAAACCTAGAAACACTGATTGGATCCATTTATTTCCTGTGGAAAAACTGTATGTACCTCAGGCAGATCTACTCAGTATATGAGAGTCATCTATATGGCATACAAGACTACTATGTTCATATTTGCAGCCATCAGATCTGGAACACTTTATCTTTTCCTTGCCGGTATACTTATAAACTTATGCTTCAAATGTGGTTAGCAGATAAAAAGTAATTTAACCCTTAGTCAACAATACCATTTTCTGTGCTGGTTATGAGGTAATTTGCCTTCAGAAGGCACTTGAACATAGTGGAAAGTGATGCAGCACAGCACCTATACGGTCAGACAGCAACAGATCCAGTGTGATTCCTGATTTCCTGTGGGATACAAGACCAGGAGGGGATATCTGCATCTCTTTCTTTTGATCTTAAATGCAGTACAAAGTTAGAAACCCATCTGCCCTGTGATTCTGTCTGCTATAAGTTATGTGACAGCACTATGCTTCATCCACTTTTGTGTCTGAACATGAGCATGAACGGTATTCTGTGGTGGCAGAAATTACACATTGTACAACTGGTAATGTGGCTTTCATGTCATCTTAGGATTTATACCATTTAGAATACCACCTTCTCCAAGAAAATAGCTATCAATGATAGTCAACCCCACAATTCAGATGCATTAATGAGACAAATATAAACAATTTTAAGTTCTGACCCTTGGACAGGAAGATTCCCCTCAACAGGAATCTTGTCTGAAATGTATTGAAGTACCAAGATCCCACCATTTGTAGTCTGTGCTGTATATGTATCATTTTGCCTCCTTTGGAACAATTAAAATAATAAGAAACTTTAATTAAATAAAGTATTTGTTTTTCTAACCACTGGGAACTTACGAGTAAATCTCTAAGCTAGAAGAAACTTGTTATGTAATTCAAGATACTTAATGTTAAAGATATACATTATCATTTACCAGAGTCTCAATAATTTGCACACAGATCCCCAAACATAATAAAAATGTCTTTAATGAAATTTGTGAAAGTTTTGATAGCTCTAGAAAATTGTTTTCTTATTTTTTCAAGTCAAAAGAAACACCATATAGATATTATTGCCAACATGAAATGCCTTTCAGTTGTGAGTTATTCTCAGAAACAGTGAAATCTTTTCAAATGTTGTCAGTCTCTTGTGTCTTCCTCAACACAAACTTCAACCTTATTAAAAAATCAGGGCTGCTAGTAAAGGTGTGAACAGATGTTTTATCTCCACATTTTGCGCATAAATGAAGTACTTGGATGTAAATTGATCAAACTGTTGAAACAAATAATTTAAGATTTGTGCAGTGATTAATAATAGATGCCAGTAATCAAATCTCCCTGCCACCAGCACATCTGTTACAGAGAATTTCTAGTTTGCCCTATTATGCAAATGTGCAATAAAACAAATAAATTACTTGATTTAACATCTGGTTGAAAAACATTATTTTTAGGTGATTTTTTTAATGTATTGTTTTTACCGTTGATAGCCACTTGATGTAGACTAATCCAATTATGCTTTGTAGTGTCACAGAATGGGGGAGGGAACCTGCCAAGTCTGCTCAGAAACTGCTGCAGAATTTTAAAGATATTTAGAATTTCTCAGACACTCAGGGCTTCTGAAAGAACCAAGTACAAAGTAGAAGAGACTTTTCCTTGAATTTAATACTTCAAAAATACCTTCATATAATTTGCCTCTTCAGTACTCGTGGTGTCACTTACATAAGTAAACCTTTGTGGGACCTTGAAAAGACCAGCATTAGATTCATCATTGCACGTCAAAATTAATATGATCTCAAAACTCTGTTTCTGGATATTTTGGTTGATAGGCTCATGAGCTGAAGAGAGAGAAATATCAGCACAGATATTTGATTTAAGATATACTACATTCTACTATCTTAAACTTTGATTTAAGATATACTACATTATTTGGTTATAGATACTGCAGATTTCAGCAACCTTTAGCACCAGGAACAAAGAATCATAGAATTGTAGAAGTAGGAAAAGTCCTTTAAGGTTATCAAGTCCAACCATTAACCTGACACTACCAAATCCACCACTAAACTCTGTCCCTAGGTGACCCATCTGTATGTCTTTTGAATGCTTACAGAGATGGATGAACCACATCCTGTTCCAAAGTGTGACAGCCCTGTCAGTGCAGACAGTTTTTCTTATATACATTCCAACTCTGTCCTGGTGCAACTTGAGGATATTTCCTATTGTTTTATCACCTGTTACTGAGGGAACTTTCAATTTTTTAAAGCAACATAATTTTCTCCCTTTTTACTCTCAGAAGTGTATGACAGATTGTGTGAGACTTGTCTTTTTTTTTTTCTGCTTTTCCCCAGATGCATATTGGAAGAATTAAGATTACTTTTACTTCTGTAGGATGGAAGAAAAACCAAAGGGAAATACAGAAATAGTAAAATGTCTACCTAAGAGAAAACTTTGCTCTGAAAATGTTTGTTCCCTTTATTTTTTTGCAACCGAACATATCTCTCCCAAAATTTTATATGCTGAATTACACATTTTATGGAGTAGTGCTATAAAACCAGACAAACATTAATTTCAAACAAACATCATCTTTCAGCTCCCTGGGTTACCAAATAACCAGCTGTGTCAGCAACATATATTGCTCTAGAGGGACACACTTTAATACAGTCATCTTATAATATGTGCTTTATAAAACAAGTTTGAAAATAGCCAAACAGATAGACAGAGATACATAGAGCTCACCCATTAAAGGAAGATGAAATATAAATATTTTTGAGATTCTCAATGACTACCCAAAAAAGTTGTGAAAAAGCTTTCATGTCCTTTTATTCTGTATGAAAAAGATATAGGTATATGGAAAGCATATACAGTCCTTATTCCATTTTGCTGTAACTAGGAATTCAATTTGTGTAGTACAATGTATCTTTCTCTCTTCAAAAAGTGATTATCAGGATAAGTTAATAAACATTTTGATCCAAATGTCAAAGTCTGTCAAGTTGGTTATTTTTTTCTTCTTTACTTATTTTTTTATTTTTTTGCAGAAAAGACAACTGATTCAGATGAGATCTTTGAGAGAAGCCACTACAATTAGCATAAAGAAAAAATTTAGAATATTATCAATTATTCACTAAGAAAAAACCTGAAAAATACCTGAGCTTGTTTGAATTCCAATAGATCTCCTCAGCTGAGAAAGCAGGTTTCAGAGAGAGGAATGGAATTCCACTAACCCCTTGTCTTGATTGTTGCGATTTTGGGTATTCAAAACTCTCAAGTAAAACTTCCCAGCAATATTCTTTGTACAGTTCTAAATGAAAGTCAAGAGTTTAAAAAGGATTAAACACTCTTTTTATCACTGAGTATGTGTATGTCTGTGTTTCCATTAAGTAATTTTGGCATAATGTGTAAAGCAATGATCCTTCTTTTTATCAAAAGAAGTTGGCAAAGCAAGGAAATAAAATTTCTTCCTAAAAACCACAGAATTGATCATGGTCTCTGTAGAGCTATTTAGTGTCAAAAATTAGATATCTAGTAGTATTTCAGAAGCCTTAATATATTCAATCACATTGGATTGTGAAAATATGGCACAGACACAAATCAGTCTTGCTCCCTTCTGGAAAGTCAGCTGAAGAGCAGAATCAGATCTTCTAAAATAGTATTAGATGCTTGTGTTACCTGATTTGTTCCCTAGTAATCTCATGCTTGATACATCATGGAAAACTTTAAATGACTATGTAGTTTCTTTTCTGAATTCTTTCTCCTAGGAACTCATTTTCCAGATTACTGAACTGATTCCATCTTTCAGACAGTCTTTGCAGTGAAAAGAATGCTGAGAAAATACTACACAAGCCAATAGAGTTTTACATTATTTATGTAAAATTCAATGAATTATCTAGGGAAAAACTACATTGTCCAGACCTCCTCAATCAACTCCATGTATCACTCCTGCCAACAAATAAGATGTCAGAATTTAAAGGTTTGGTTTTTAAAGTTGCAAATGTAACCAGTTATGTTATTTTCTAATTATTAAGTGAATTTTAAGACAGTTATGTGACTTTGAGAGTTTAATGTTGCTTTCCATCTCTTGATTTTTAGTTGTGTGAACAAAAAAATTACTTATAATAGCAAACCTTTGGTGTAAAAGCAGTTTTTAGGAGATTTTATCAGCATCATGATTCAGACTACTGATTCAAATACATTTGATCTGCTTTAACAAGGACAGTGTTATCATTGTATTCAAGGACAGGGCAATGGAGAGGAAGGTATGTGACCTGAACTCTTATGTCCATAGAGTTTTACATCTCTACGGTGGTGCAGAGAGGTAATTTACAACAGTTTTGGAAGACTTGACAGTCTTCAATGGAATCTTACGCAAACCAGAAAGTTATCTAACTTAATACAAAAAGCAGAGTTGCAATTCCCACATTCCTATGGATGTGATTTGAAAAATTCACCACTTTCTTTGATAAGTAGTTAATAAATATTTAGCAAACAGCCTAAGTAACCAGCAGGTTTAAAATAATCATTCTTGCCAACACATAAGATCTCTTGGAAATAAAACAAACATTTGTAATTTGGTCAGTTAGCAGAAATTGAATAACAGGAAATATAAAATAAAATCAATACTTTTGTGGAGTTCCACCAAAACAGAATGAAAAAAGAAGGTGCACTAGTAGTGAAAATGTATAGCAGAAACAATGATATAGGAAGGGGAATGGAAATCAATCAGAGATTGATTGATCAGAGAACAGAATTACTTTGATAGGATCAGTGGAATTACAGGAAACTAATGAATGAACTAAAGCTATGAATAAAACAAACTTTGTGTTTGTATATAAAAGATACCTACTGTGTAACTGTGGAGGGCACTGGTATAATAAAATGGCCACAGAGGCCTGTGATAATAGAAATTGTAAAGAAATAAAATAGAAATGAAACCTTTAAAAAAATACAATGAAATCTGTAAATCAGAGACAATCGAATACTGTTCAACTGTCCTCACCACACCATCCCCCTCCCTGGCCTCAGCTGTTCACAGATGTCATTCAGCTTCTCTACATGCTCTCTATAAAGTCCATTAAAAAACCCATGTGGTTTTGATTTTATTCTCTGTTAGCAAAGCAGAAATACAGAGGTGTTGTTCAGCTAAAACTCATGAACTGATTGTATCTTGTTCGCCTTATATACCTCTTGATTTGAGCACTGTATCTTGCTTCTTATTCTTCAGACTACTCTCCTTCACTGATATCTGCAGATTTGCAAGGGAAAAAAGCAGTTACCATGTCCTTAGAAGCATTCATTAAAAACTGCAAGGTCAATCTTACCCTACTACCAAAGCGCAGATCAGTAAATGAAATGTAATCAGATGGTTGATGCTCTTTTCTCGTGGAAGAAGCAATCAGGCTGTCATGTTTTCTATATAAATTTTAGTGACAATTTAAACCACCGATCACCATAAAACATCCTATTGCAAAACAAGCTGCATTTGGATAGAGAAGCTGTGTATTGATCTGATGCTAACCATCACACATTTTCTTGATGGTGGAGAGGATATCATGTTTGCAGATCCTCCCCAGCATTTGGCATAATAAAACATGAGTGGCTTCTAGCCATAACACATAGCAAGACCAAATACCACTCTGTGGTAAGACTGACAGAACCTCTGTGAGAATAATCAATTTCTTTTCAGTGAACTGTACAACAATCCAGCTGGTGGCAGAGATGTTGAAATAGACTGCCATAAAGAGAGCACCTGTGTGTATATTTTGTAACATCATTACAAGAAGCCAAATAATCCTTTTCAGCACAAATAATATTATCTATGCAGCTGACATGCACCACTGCCCAAAACAAAACCTATGCTTAAGCTAAATCAGATTATCACTGTTTTCCCTGTGCTCTGAGATGTATATAATTGAAATAAAAATAGCTTTTCTTCAGTTCGATATTGTAGGAGATTTTCTTTCACCAAAAATAATGATGCTGGTAAGCCTCTTAGAACAAGTTCAAAACTTTCAACACACTGCATCTCTTAGACGATTCAGTTTAATAGTGCTTCTGATAGCTTCCTTTAAAGCAAAATATCAAAAATGGCAAGTATACAAAAATGGCAGAACAATATACTGGAGAATGTAAGCATTGTTCTGCAGAGTGGCATTGATTCCAAAATGAGGCATTGGAAAGAGTATTTAAAAATGCTCATTTCCTACTGAGTTCTGGCATCATTGCACTTGTTTGGGAATAGATACTTCACACAGAGAAGTTGCACACTATATTGAACAAAAGTTACCAGTGAATTACAGGACGCCCTTGATCATGTAATGAAAACAATTACTATTCTATTAGGGACAATCCTGGAAGACATCAAGAAAGCAGTCGCTGATGAGGCAGAAAGCACACAACAGACTGAAGCTAGATGGTCTTTTATGGACACATGAACAATTTGGATGACTGAAACAATTAAAAAAGTCTTTCTTCTTACAAGGGAAAAATTTAGAAAATGTCAATCATACAATTGCAGAAGTTAAACTCGTTGCTTAGGTAATGATTTGAAGGAATGAGCACTTCTGATATTGCTGAAAACTTTCTGTAGTAAATTACAGTGACAACAGGAGTGTTTAACCATCTGTCAATAAAAAATGACAGGTCACAGTATAATATGTGGAAATGGACTGCTCCAAGGATAGATTTAGGACAACCTTGAGAATGGTAGAAGTATGATATACTAATAAAAAAGAAAGATTATGCCACTGATGAAATTAGGAGTATAGAACAGTCTAAAACATTAACTCACTTATAGAAAATATTAGACACTATTATCTCTTGGAGGGACAACACAGCAGAACATAAACAATGCAGAAGGCTCCTGAACAGCGCTGATAACTTCCTTCTCCAAGTGATAAGAGAGAAAACAAGGAGACGCGTAGTGTCAGACCTTGTTCTCACCAACAAGGAGGGACTGGGTGGGAAACATGAAACACAAAGACAGCTTTGGCTGCAGTGACCATGGAATGTTGAACTTCAAGAGCTTTAGGGCAGTAAGAGGGTGTACAGCAAATTAATCCTGGAGTTCAGGAGAGCGGGTTTGTCCTCTTCTGGGATCTGCCTGATTCACAGGAAAAGCCTGGGAGAGCAAAGGAGTCCAAGAAAACTGGTTGATATTCAAGGATCACCTCATCCAATCTTAGAAATTATGCATCTCAGGAAAGGGGAATTTAGCAAAAATGCTGTGAGGCCTGCATGAATGAACAAGGAGCTCTTGGAAAAACTCAAGCAGAAGAAGGAAGCCTAGAGAGGATGGAAGCAGGGATAGGTAGCCTGGGAGCAACACAAAGAAATTGCCTGAGCAGTCAGGAACCAGGTTGGTAAAGCTAAAGCCCTGATAGAATTAAACCTGGCCAGGGATGTCAAGGGCAACAAGAAAAGCTTCTATAGGTACATTGGTTATAAAAAAAAGATTAAGAAAAATATGAAACTGCTCTGGAAGGAAATGGAAAATCTGGGTAATTGGAATATGGAGAAGGCTGAGGTACTTAATGATTTTTTGCCTCAGTCTTCAATGACAAGTGCTCCAGACACACCAGGCAAATCACAGAAGGCAAAAGGCAAGGACTCAGTGCAGCCTCAGCAAGTTTGCCAATGACACCATGCTGGGGCTGACATGCTGGAGGGAAGGGATGCTGTTCAGAGAGATCTTGACAAGTTGGAGAGATGGGCCCATGAAACCCTCATAAAGCTTGACAAGGTCACGTGCAAGGTCCTGCACCCTGGTCAGGGTAATCCCAAAAATGTATACAGGCTGTGCAAAGGATAGATTGAAAGAAGCCCTGGGGAGAAAGATTTGGGGGGGGTGTTGGTTGATGTGAAGCTCAACACAATGTAGCAGTGTGAACTTGCAGCCCAGAGCGCCAACCCTATCCTTGGCTGTATTAAAAGCAGAGTGGCCAGCAGGTCACGAGAAGTTATTCCTCCCCTCCGCTCTGCTCTTGTAGCACCCCACCTTGAGTATTGCATCCAGCTCTGTGGCCTCCGACACAAGACCTGGAACACCTCTCCTATGAAGACAGGCTGGGAGTTGAGTCTGTTCAGCCTGGAGAAGAGACAGCTCCAGGAAGACTTTAAAAAGTCTTTCCATTAACTAAAGTGGCCTACAAGAAGGGTGGAGAGGTGTTTTTACATGGGCATCTAGTACAAGGCGGACTGGCTTTAAACCAAAAGAGCACAGTTTTGGATTAATTATTAGGAAGAAATTATTTTCTGTGTTGGTGGTGATGCACTGCAACTGGTTGCCCAAAGAACCCATCTCTGCAAGTGTTCATGACCTCATTGGATGGGGTTCTGTTTTAATGGAAGAATTATTTCACATATATGTTATAATTTTTTGAAAAACAACCTTTTTTGTTAACTCATGCTAAGAGTCACAGATAATTCTACTATCCAACAACATGTCATGACTAATCTTAAAAATTGGGCAAATAAATATAAATCAAATAACAACAACATTATCATCTACTTCAAACCAACATTTGAATTAAAAATTAAAAATTAATGAAGATAGAGGGCACTTAGGGCATGATGTTGATAAAAAGATAATGAGAGGACAACTTGTGATTATTTTAAAACTTTGTTTTGCTGCTCTCTCAGACAAAGCTATAGTACAAGTGTTTCTCCTCATCTTTACAGGATTAATTTACATATTTAAATACTAAAGCAGCTTCACTTTCTCACTTATGAAGAAGTATGTCTGAAGAATTAAAAGCCTCATCATTTGCACTGAACCTACCACCTGTTTGAACAATAGCCTTTTTATCTCAAAAATTTAAATTAAGAGCCATCGTAAGAAGTGATAAATCAAAACCAGAATAAATTACAAAAAACATATCCTGTCCTGTCTTTCTTTCTTAAGTGACTTCTCACGGCACTAATTCATAAACCCAGATTTTTTGCCTTGAAAAATGCAAGACATTTCCTACTTTGTGTAAAGGGCAGGAAGAAACAAGCACTCACAGGTGGAGCATAAACCACCACATATTTTTTACAGCATAATAAAATTCTGCCTATTGTCATTTCAGTTCTATATATATGGATCAATTTGTGAGCTACAGATTGAGGTTCAGTATACCAGATAAATTGCCTCTGATGAACTTTAACCCACCAAGTTCTGTTTTCAGAAGCGTGTTTGCATCTTTCCAAAGAAAACTACAAAACATTTTCTAAAGGAGGTGTTTTCCTATTATATGAGGACTTAGAGATTTATTTCTCTAAGGCATTTTGCACCATTTTTGGGCGCTGAATACATTATTTCATAGTGATCTCATTTCACAAGCTCGGCCTCTAAAGAACATGCAAGGTGTCTCACCTGTAAAAGGTCCTGTGGCTCATTCTAGTTTAGAAATGAAAGAGTATTGATCATTCATTAAGAAAATTTAGTGCATGTAATACCATCCTCAAGGTGGAGATAAGGCGATACACAACACAGGAACAATAAGACTACTTAATATTCTAATCTTAATCACTTATCTACTGCCTGTATTTGGAACATTGCTCTCAGTGGACATGTTCTTTTGTCCTGAACTATCACTCAGGGGTGTTTTATTGTAATTCACTGGAGACTATTTGGTTGCTTTAGACTCCTACTTTAATTTGGTACTGATTAAATAAGTTTTACACCTGAGATTACAGAAAGCATTGTTACTGGTTCATACGAGTCTGAAATTGAAGTTAGATTGACAAAGTGACCTCAGTCCGGTACACAGTGATTTGGCAAAAAGATAAATGTAACTGTATCTCATTTCAACAACAACTCCTTCAATGTTGTATTATTCCATTGGCACATCTCTGGTTTAGTTTTTATCTGTTCATTCTGAATAAGATCCTGTGAATAGAATTAAGGGTCCCATGTCTGGTATTAGAAGTCAGAGATGAAGGAATTAATTTCTTATTTTTCCTTCCTTGGGGGTAGAAATTGGTTTGTATGTTACTATTCATTGGTACACCCCACAACCTTGATAATAAACAAAGCAGTTGTAGTCCCACTCTACTAGGCAGCAGAAAATCAGATTCACAGAAAAACACTTGTCCATAAAAAGCACAGGACATTTATGAGCACAACAAATATTTACAGAAATTTTCAGTGATTGAGCTTTGCCTAACATTAGTGCTCAGTTAAACTAAGATCTCTAATATATATGCTATATCTTCTGGCATTTAAACTTTACTTTCACCATGACAGTAATTTTCAATTAACTTTTACATTAAAATCACTAAAATTTACAGGACTTTTGATATTATTTCCTTATTTCTTATTAGGAAATAATTTATTTCATTCTAAAATCATGCCTTCATTTTTTTTCCCAGTTTATTTTCAAATTTTCTAGCATATGTAAATGTCATCAGATCTGACTCACAGTGAATTAAGGCTGATAAAACCTATATGTGAATAAATCATTACTTAACAGTCATTATGGAGTTCAGTGAGTACACGAAGATATGGGGCACTTAATTCAAGAATCCATTTGTCATGAGAATATGGTAGACTGTGCAGACATCACTAGAGGGAGTCATGACCACACAAACCAAATGGGTGTGTTTCATAAACACTACTAAGCAGAAATCTGTGCCATATTACACAATAGTCACCTGTGGAAACTTCTCTTTTTTTTTTTTTTTTTTTTGAAAAAGGGACAAAGACAACTCTTTGAAACAAATATTAAAGGATTTAGCAGAATTTATTCATTTCATAAGTAACTCAAAGAGATTTCTGGGGACAACTGAGTCTTTTAAGGATGGAGACTCCATAATCTCTGTGGACAACCGGTGCTCAGTCAACCTTTCAGTAAAATACTCTTATTATGTTTAGACAGAATCTCCTCTCTTTCAGTTTTCAACCATTTGTCTTTTGTCCTGTCACTGGACACCACCAAAAAGACCTTATTTCAGTCTTGTTTGCATACTTCCTCCAGGTATGCACATCAACAAGCCCCTTGAGGCTTCTTGTCTCCAGGTTAAACAGCCCCTTCTCTCTCAGCCTTTCCTCACAGGGGAGATGCTCCAGTCCCTAAATCACCCTCTGGTCTTCCACTGAAGTTGCTCCAGTACATTGATGCATCTCCTGTACTGGGGAGGCCAGAACTGGACACAGCACTACAGGTATGGCCTCACCAGTGTCACTCATAAAGTTTCAGAGACAATATAATAAGGATGTGTATTCTTAATGAAACCAAAATCAGAAACCTGATATGTGGCAACAAATGCAAAGACCTTGATGAAATGGGTAAACACTGTCACCAAAATCCAAGGGGGTCTTTCGTGTTTTGAAGGAGTAGACAGGATTTTTTCCTAAATTCTAGAAACAGCTGAAAATCATAGCTTTCTGTCACCAACATATATTATTCATTTTATAAGAAAACTGCTGGTTTGAGAGCTTCATTGTAACCAAGATGTGCTCTTATCAGAACTAGGTGCTTTCCCATTGTCTGGCTTCAGTACCATTCATACTGGTTAGGGCTGACCGCTGCAAGATAGCCTCTTGTCTTTGACTTGCAATGGCTGCTGACTGAGCTCCTTCTGTCCTTTTCTGGTCTCATGCAGGTGCCTATGGGGATGCTTAAAAATCTGAGGTGATACTTTGCCTTTAAAATAGCTTTAAGGGTAATCTAGGAGGGGAAGATCTTAAAACAATCAAGTAGTGCCGTCGTATAAATACATCTAATAAATTTGACCCGTATATTGGTAATAGGTATTCGCACAAAGTGAATATTGTGCTTCTCCTAAACCTGCTTTAGTAACACAGATTTTCTAGTAGTAAAATGTCAAACAGTTCTGAAAAGAAGGCAAATTAGTGAAGCAGTTAAAACAAGAAGTGTTTTAGAATGCCCTTACAATTCTTTATGAAATAGGCATGTGCCACTCTCCTTAAATTAATGAAAAGTACAGTGCCTTTATGTAACACTTTACCAGTTACCAATGTTCATACAGTAAACCAATAACATATTTTGTTTGAGGTCTCTGACAATTTATTCAAATGATAATGGAAACTAAACATAGGCAGAGGCATCAAACAAGAAATTGCAAAAATTTCATGAGCTAAACATTTACTCCAAAAAAATCTGAACTTCTCAAGAGGTAAAATTATCTCAGAAACAGACTATGAAAAGAGAGATAGAAATGTGCAAATCAAATAAATGACAGAATTCACCCATTTGGCTTTCTCAAACTGCCTTTACTGGACTCCACTAGAGACTACAAAGCAAGCTGCTGTGTGTCCTCATAAAGATTTTTAATTGAGGACTTAAAGAAAATTTTTTTGTTTGTTTTCCCTTTCCTGCAGATATCTTCCCCTGCACTTCAAAATGTTCTTCATACAGCAATAAATTCAGTGTCTCTCTCGTCTTTCAACTGTATTTCTTTCCCTGCCTACTACTTCAAAGTTTAACAGGATAGTTTTAATGTGCCCTTACAGAGGACCCTCAACCAGAATTTCTGCAGAACTGTGTTTGAATAATTCATCAGACTTAATCTTACAGAGGAACTAATGTGCTAATTATGCAGAAGAGTCATTTATAAGGTTGGGTTGGGTGTTCAATGCTAAACATCACTATAAAATATTCATATGGTATTTGGGAATTTTCTGAAAAATGAAAATTATCCATCTTCATGGTAGACATCCATGAAGATGGATAATTTCCTCAGTATTATGGTCCTGCTACACAGAAATGATTTATCAGGAATCCAGCATCAAGTCCTGCTTCATGAAGAGGTAAAATCTATTATGACTGTGTTAGAAATATGCTACCTGTGCATACTACAAACGTATTTTAGAATGGCTCATCAATTTAGATGACTCCTGTAGTCACAATGCATCTTTTAATCTATAGTAAAATCTGAATCTTTTATGTGGACTGTCTTTCAGGAGGTCTTGTTAAAACTACTAATGAAATTTCTGGGCAAAGCATGAAATGTGGATATATGTTTTGGCCACAGTAGTTTACCAGGAACTGCCCCTTTGCATTACATTTTAAAGGGAATAAGAAACTATTTAATTATTAGAGAAAGTGGAGCTCAGTGAAAAATAAAAAATGGTATTTCTTACTGTAATAGGTAAATTTCTTCTTTCAGCAACATATTAGTTAACACAGAAAACAATAATGACCAAAAGCCTACACAAGCAGTACAAAAGCCAGGAAGGCTACAGATCCAGAAGTTAGATCGACATCATTTCTGTAGCTAAATGAAATACAGTTCCTTTTAAAGTATATACTCCGTCTTGTTAGGAATATTTTTACTGTCAAGGTAGAATGCCAAGCTTCTTTTCATAGGCAATGGAAAAAACAATTTTCTGGTTTAATTTTATAATCTGTAGTTAGGAAAACTCCTTAGCTGTAATTTTGTTGACTAAGGCATAGTGCCTCCAGTGGTGAAATAGTATAATTCCACACACTTCAGGCAAAGCAACTGGCTCATGCTGGTCATTGTTTTGATCAGCTCAAACCAACAAAAATATTTTAGAATAACTGACCTAGAAGGACCTCTAGGTTCCAAGCCAGCCATGGCCAGTACATTCAAAATGTGAAAGCAGATTGCTGGACACAAAAAAATTATGCCTTTTAAATGTTTCGTGCAGTTCCCATGTAAAAGGGAACTAAATAAACATCTTTTCCTTACAAAAGCTGCTAAATTTTTGTCATTATGCGTTACTTTCCACTTAGGATAAATATTTTTGCATACTTAGCGTCATGGTTCTTTGTTTGGCTCATAGTCTTTGTCTCCTTACACAGGTCACTTCTTCTTTGAGTACATGAAAATATCTGTGGCTAACTATCTGCAGTTTGCACAAAGACCTTGACTTCTGATCCCTTCAGACTACAACTCCACACCCAGCAGGATCTCTTCTGTCAGACTGGATCAGCACATCTTGCTGCCCACAAAATTTTTGAGCTCTGGTGTTATCATACCATCTTAGTCATGGCTTAAAAATTCAAATAACTAAGCTAAAATTCCTTGTTTTCAATATACCTCTCTGTCATACTATGTCTCATTTTTATTAATCCTGACTGGTTTAGAGATTCAAAAGGTTATGTGAATTGCAAATAGGCTTAGGTAGAAAATATTTGCCAGTAGTAAAAAGCTTAAGTTTCTCATGGACATATATGGACACCAAAAAAGGGCATGTTCACATGAAACAGCTTTAGGAATGAGGGAGTGAACTGGTGAGGATGAGTGGTGTGACAATTTTATGTACAGAAGCATAAGGTTAACTGACAAAAGCTAAGTTCAGTGAAGATAGTCCTAAATCTAATTGGAAAACATAGAAAAACAGGTGCAAAACCCAAGACAAGGATGATTCTTCAGTGATGAATTTCACCTGTGATTTCATAAGGGATTCTTTCACAAGGAGCCAAGGAAAAACTAGCTATCATAAACAAATGTTCATGAAAAAATTTAATTTGCTTTTACTGACTTAGAGAAGAGGAAAAGATAGCAAGCAGTAAACAATAAATAATTTCAGATACCACAGAAATAAAAGGCACTATGTTTAATACATTTTCTCAAAAAAGGAAGCTAAAAGATTAATAGTATAGATTGAGATTGTGTATGAGGAGGAAATGATAATTGTTAATTGGGAGAGTCTGACTTTATAAGCAAAGACTATGTGTATAATAATTTCAGAGATAGAGAAAGAAGTGTCCGCATCTCTGCAAGAATGAATCTTTAGCTTTATTTACTTGTGTAGAAGAGAAACAGAACTGTGTGGTTGCTATGGAAGAGAGATTTCCTTGTGCTGGGAAACATATTACATAAATATCCATCCTGAAGGGCTCACAAGTGAAACTGAACCTTACTTCCTCTATGGAAAACCCTGCAGTGTCCTTACAATTTAAAGCTCATGTATTTAAACATGAATATCTCTGTTTAGGTTGTCTAGAATACTGATAGCAACTTACAGACTGAACATCTTTGGCTAGCATGGATTAGTTTGTTGGGTATGTTTACACAATATGTCTATTATATACATGCTTTACATGCATACTTCTTGCCAGTGAATTGCAAATCTTCATTCTGTTAATGCAGCACAGCCACCCTTTGAAAGTGGGCACATGAATGAATGATCATGCAGTGTTTGTTAGAAAATCAGACATTATGGAATGTATTTTAAATCTCCATTTTTTTCTTTGTCTGGTTTAACGAAATCTTTGATTATGCAGATGACTTTATGTGAATATACCATTGACTTCAGCTCCAGCCTTTTTTCATATATGACTATGTAAATGAGATAAATTTAGATTCCAGTATAATCAACAGCCTGTTTCTGGAATTATTCTCTATATTCTGTCTTCATGAGCCATAAAGGTTTTTCATATAATGAGCATTTATATAGAGTCACAGAATGTGATACACCAGATGGTTGCACTGCTATTCAGAGAGACCTTGACAGACTAGAGAAAGAAGCCGACAGAAACCTCTTGAAGCTCACCAAAGGCAAAGTCCTGCCTCTCAGAAAGGACCTTAGGAACCTCTAAACAATGGGGGACAAGGAGCTGGAAACAGCTTTGCAGAAAAATGTCTCGGGGTACTGGTAGACAACTATCTTACCATGAGTCAGCAATACACCTTCACAACAAAAAAGGCCAGCAACATCCTAGTGGTGTGAGCAAGAGTGTTGCCAGCAGACCAGGAGAGGTGATCCTTTCCCATTCCTCAGCATTGATGAGGCCTCATCTGGAGTCCCAAGGCTATCCTGACAATCAGACCTCTGCACTGAAAGCACTGTATCACAGATACACAGGATAGCTGAGGATCCAAGACATCTCTAGAGATCACCTCTCCAGCCCCACTGCTCCAAGCAGGGTAACCTAAAGCTGCTTTCTCAGACCATAAATTCAGTTACTACTTCCAATTTGCTTTTACATTCCTTAATAGAATGACTTTATGAGGAAGGGTAAATGACATGATTTGCCTTTAACTGGCCTGGCATATACATGTTCATACTGCATTTAAGCAGCTGAAGCTAGCTGGTATAATCTTTTTTTTCCATCTAGATGAGCTAAAAAAATTTGAATTGCTATTAAGCAAGGATAGACAGAAAACCATTTACAGTTTTGTATTGACTGAGGCTCTATATGAAATGATATACATGAACATGCATACACATGCAAACGTGCTCAGAACCTTAATATATTAAAACAGGAATTTCAGTCCTTGAAAGCATTAAAAGACATAAAAGAGCATAAAAGAGGGTTTTTTTTACCATTAATGATTATACGAAAATATGTAAAATTTATTTGATTGCTTGTTTACTTCCACATAGTATTGATAAAAAGAACTATCAGTGTGTAACATGGCATTGGTTGGAAGGTATTGCAATCCAGGAAGATTCTTGTTGTCCAGTCTTGATTAACTGAATAAAAAACTGAGAAAAAATGCAGTGTATATAACAAAACAAACAAAACAAAAACAACAAAAACAAAGACCCAAATCCACCCCCCCAAGAGATTAATTTCAAAATATTCAGGGCTTTGAATAATGAAGGATTATTTGATAGTTCTGGAAATTTTTGAATCTGCAAAATCAGTGTATTTAAAATGTATTTCACTTAATTTACAAGTATGCAACTTATATAGTTAACACTTGAATAATTGGAAGAATAATTTTTCTTCTTGTGACTGGCTGCACAGCACACAAAACTGATCAACCTAGAAGACTTGATTTTTTTAATGTAGTAACACAAGGATAGTAAATCTAGCAATTCCACCATACTTTTTTCTCTTCCAGTGATGTTTATTTGTTGCAACAGCCTACTTTGCAGCAGGTGTCTGTGATAGAATAGCCACCATCTGTGACTGCACCTAGGGAATGGCCCCAGCAAATGTCTACTCTGACAGCTTTGTGCCCTCAAAGTGAACAGCCAGTCCCAATTTTGTATGTGTTTTACACCAGGGAGAATTTTAAGAAAGAGCTAAAATTTTGGTAAATGACTTGTTTATTTCTGAGAATTCAGAGGGATTTGCAAGGAGAAGGCAAATCTTCACAGTGGAATTGTTCTGCATTTTGCTCTTTCAGGGTCCTTGTATGGGAACTCCTTAAGCAATGCAAGGGTCTCGCCACATAGCACTGGCCAGTGCACCCTGTTAAATAATTTGTTCACCTATTCCCACAGTGAAAATGAGTGAGAAGAAAGTTTTATGTCCCTGAAGAATCTGAAGATGAGTGGTAAATGAGTGGAAAGCTTTAAAACAAAAGATGATTATGTACTTAGCAAATATACCTCTGCCTTTTGCTAAGTCTGCTCAATGCTGCAATCCAATTTCCTCTGAGAGAATCAATGTGCTTTTTTTAAATTTATTTTTTTACATATATATATATATATACAGTGTGTAGCTTCTCTGTGCTCTAAACCCTGTATTTGGGCGATTATGCAATCCCGCTGACTGGTGTTGCTTGTATCTGTGGGGTAAGGTCAGCAGAGTTCTCAGAATACTTTTTCTCTTATGTGTAGAGGGCAATAAGTCTGGTGGTATTCATAAACATGCTCCATGTCTGGAGATATAATATTAATTGGCTATTAATAAAGCCAAATGATACTGTTTGTACTGTTTGTAACTTCTGGGTTTAGTGCTTGTTTCTTGCACTATTTCTTTATTGTCTTTTCCCACCTTTCTAGCTGCTGCCTCCATTTGCAACATCTATGGAGGCCTCTCTAAGAGTTCGTTATATAATTGTGTTTGCCAGGGCTGGGACCCAAGACATTGTCTAATGTGTTTTAAATCACAAAACCTTCTTTACAAGGAAAGAAGTGACAAGAAATAAAGTGAATTAGCTGAAGAATGGAAAAATTTATTCCAAACTGAATATAATTTTTAATCCCATGTGAATTTTTCTTTTTCAAATTATTCCCATATTAGTAAAAATTTTAATTCATACTGTAAATAATGTCCGGGGAAGGCTTTTCAGATTTGTTTTGTCTCTGGATAAAATGGGATAACATTCTATAATTTAGCTAAGAAGGTGAATACAAAAGATAAATAAATTGGTCAATTGTGGCTGAAGTGTACTGAAATTTGAAAATGTTGTTTTTAATGTTAATGACTCCCATCCCTATTGTTTGGTTTCCTGTCATCTGGCTTTTGTGAAGTAGCATGTGTTCTCTTAGTTCCATGAGTTACCACACATTCCAGACAATTTAAGTGTTCTCTACATTTATAGTTGAAAATTTTTTGCTTTAGAAAAAGAATTATGAATTTGAGATTATAAAAAGAAGGTGTATACACACACACACATAAAAATCTTTCAAAAGTCCTAATTTCTAAATTCAAAATTGTCTTGCCTCCTTCCTTTTGTGTTGCTTTGACATATGAATGATTTTTCTGAATTGTTGCAGTTAACTAAGTCTCAATGACTGTGTGCAGCAAAAGACAAGAACATCAGATGCTCTCTAACCAGAAAGAGTTATTCATTTGTTTGATTTATTTTAGACTCATTCTCCCTCACCTACTTCAATTTGCCTTACAGTAAAAAAAAATTACATTTTTCTGAAGAAAACTAATAAAAACAAAAGAAACTCCCATTACAGTATTTTGTATTTTCTTTTTTTTTATCCTAATATCATATCACTCATAGAAGAAAAGTATTCCTTGGCATTCCATTTATAACTGAAGACTCTTCCTAAATATGTTCAGGGTCCTAGAAAAACTGTTGGATTAAAACCACTGTCTTCTATTGCTTGTCAATTTATGCTTTATAGCAGATGTATTACGTCACTTCTGTGATGACAAATAACACTTTTCCTGTTACGAACTCATATTATATTGATTTCCTACTCTTGTTGTATTTCGTTTTAACCGTTCAGCAGTGTACAAAGCTGGCATATGTCTCTCCATATTATAAATTCTACAAAGCTGTTAGCATTTTGTGAAGTATCATAATGTACTCTTGACTGATCTTTTATTACCAAAGGCCTCAGTGAGCCATTGAAGACTGAAACTGGCAGGCAATTCAGCGTGCCCTAAGTGTAACTTTGAGACAGCAGGAGCTAGAGCTCTCTGTAATTATACTCCCTGATTGTGGAATCTGCTCCCTATTGAGACTGGAAGAGCAGCATCTGTTGAGACATTTGGGTTAAATTTAAAGAGGTACACAAGTTTGTTGATGCATTTAACTGTGGGGAATCCTCTTAAATGTTATTTTAAAACTATTTTGGTTAAAAAAACAAACAAAAACAAACCCCATAAAAATAAAGCTGTGGAAAGGACTTCATGTTGCTGTGCTAAAAGACTGTGTCAAAATGTTAGCTATTACTTGTCCACAAATTAAAAGAAAGAAGAGGTAATCAACACCATGAACACAGAATAAAACACCCAATCTGGATTCTGAGAAAATAGTTATTGCTACCTTATTAGTTCATTTATGCATTCCCTCACCTCCATCGGACTTGTCAGTACTTTATATTTGTAGAGGGTGAGATTTGCACTAAGAAACATAAGCTATGAAAACATATTTTTAATTAGTTCTGTCTTTAAAAACAATGAAAAGTCATAGAAAAAAAATCCCACTTCATTTTATTAGAAGGTAATTGTTTTACTGGTTTGCCTAGATCATTTGGTTAGTGTGCCATCAATTCATAATATTATCCAGTTTTCTTAATATTCTTGTTTTTAAATATTCTTGTATTTAAATATCTAAATATTTAAATTTTGAATATTGTTAGACATAACTTCAGCAAGTAATTTTCTCCTACAGTACTTCTTTTCTATTAGATCACAACATTTTTCTAGAAGATTTCCTTCCATCATTAGCACTAGATGTTTCACATTGGAATTCTTATGTCTGCATAGAAATGTCCACACCAAATGTGATAAATCACAGGTGTCCCTTTCAGAATTTCAGTAATTTTTCTTCACAACATTAACTTTTTAGTATAAATAACTTCTAATATGCTATATTTTGAACATATTTCATAATAATTAAAGATCATAAACATTTGGTGATTCTAATGGAAATGGGGTTCAAGACTGGATAGCGAGTTTTGACCAGGACAGTTGACATCTCATAACCCACAGGAAAAATAAAAAATATATAGATTTTCTTCTCTATATAGTCCCTGGGTTTGGAAAGAAAACTCTCTCAGAAGGCTTTAAGAATCTCTTCATGTTATATAGATCTGAAGGGGAAATAAAAAATATAGTAGAAAAACACCTAGCAATTTTCTTTCTCTGCTTGGATGCGCATTGATCTTTCATTCACAGAAAAAAGCTTATAGAGTTTCAGGTTTTGTTTTAGTCTGTTCTACTAAAAATAAAATTTACAAGATTGTATGTGGTTTTTCATATAAAAATAATCTTTTTTTACTGAATAATTGTTCCAAAAATATAATTTTAATATATCATATGAAATGAATAAAGATGGAAAAGGTCTGTTGTGGAATGACTCCTGGATTCTTTTCTCATTTCTGAGGGCTATGCAAAGAATGAGCACAGGCACATATATTTTACTGCAGATTTGTTGATGAACAGTTTCTGAAGGGCATTACAGCCCTCAACATCTAGGATGAGCAACATTGCCAGTCTAAAAAAGCACTTGTCTATTCACTTAAGAATCAACAACTTATTTTGTGCAAGCAAAGGAACAGTGTCATAGAAAAGACTCAGGTTTAAGTGCACTGTAATTTAAAACTTGCTATGAATAATTTTTAGGTGGGTCCCCAGCATTTTCCGTTCAACTTCTGTCCATGTACTTTTTACCCAAAATAGCTTGCAAAATTCCACCTGTACATGTAGTATTCCAGACAAGTTTCTGTGACAAGTTTCTGTGACAAGTTTCAAGTTGCTAGAAGGGTGAAGCTCTCAAAAATCTTTCATTTAAGAGAAAGAAACAAGGCATATTGAAAACATCCACTCTTTTTGTCAGCAATATCAATCATCATCACTGATGAGGATGTCAGTTTGAAGTACCTGCTGGGCAAATAGTCACAAGTATGCAGAGAAGTTCATTATTCAATAAAATCCATAAAGCCATATTTCCCACAGATATACCTAGACAAATTTATCAAAGTGCATTTATTTATTCATTTTAAATAGAAAAAAATCTCCTTTATGTGCTTACATTAAAAAAATAATTCCTTTCAATAAACCAGCGCATATCAGAGGATCTGCAGTGCCTACTTTGGTGGCTCATGGTTTTGACCACCAGACAGAAACCTACGAGATGTAGTGGTAAGTCTTAGTTTGAAAACACAGGAAAACTGTCTTTCCTATCATTCATCCAGGATAGGAGAGCAATCCTGTGGAAAGAAACCAAAAGGACTGAGAGATGGCTGCCTCATAAATCATTAGTGAAGGGAAGACTGAGAAAGCTCCAGAGAGATTGATGGAATACTGTCAGTGGCTGGTGGCTCTGTAGATGGCAAATCCCTGAAAGCAAGATAATCAAAGAGGTTTTTAGGTCTAAGAAAACTTAGTGCTAGGAAACTGCTAAAGAGCTGAAAAGAGTAACAGTAGTTAAATGAATTAAAATTCTTTAATATATAATAAATGTCCAGTATGAAGCTGATATCTAGAGGTTCTTAGATTTTCCAGTTTATCAGGATTACATTGCATTTAATGCTTGCTGTATTTATTACATACTGATGCAACTGAGGAGTAGGATTCTACATTGAGAGATATTTAAAATTAAAACTTTACTCAGAATTTTGAGTTTTCACTTCAGCCTTGAGTGCTTCATGTTGTACATAGCTTCCATTCCCTATATTGATAAAACAAGTCTATGTAGAAATGTACAGTGGGAAGAATTGCATCTGTGGAAGATGGAGGATCAAAGTGACTACAACAGATTGGTGGTAAGAATAAACTTGGTACAGAGGTGTGGTTCTGCTAGGCGGTGGCCACAAGCTACACCAAAGAAAAAATAAGTCAAACAAATTATTGCTCCCTCTGTCACTCTCCTGTTATCAATTCTATTGTGCTTTGTGGATTTCCTAAACCTAATGTTCTTTGCATCTCTTTTCTTTATGGTCGCAGATATTTTTACATGCACAATAACTGATGGTGAGAAATTTGAAAGGTCTTATTTTTCCTATTAAGAACTGTGTTCTTTTATTTGGTTTGAGCTTGGCTTGTACTATGTCCATGTAATAGTCTTTTCCTTTGGTAACAGGAGTAACAGTGAAAAGTAATTTCTTGTTCACACTCTCCATGAAAATTTTTTAGGCATTTTCTTTGTGTCGTGTCTTATCTGGCTGCATAAAATGTTTTCTGAACTATTATATGTAGGATCTTTTATGCTTTTAAACACTTTTGTCTTTCTCTGAATCTTTCTCAATTCTACTGAGTACATTTTGGACCTAAGAAGACCAGTCCTCCATGTTGTACTCAATGTTTGGGAAAAGCACAGATTTACACAGTGATTTCACTATTTTTCTTTCTCTTCTTTTATTTCCTATTATTTTCAAATATTTGAGTACATTTTTGGTCCACTACCAAGCCCTGAGACCTTCTTTTCATGGAAATATGCATCATAATCCTAATCATAATCATTACGTCTTTTGTTACGAATTCAGATCCTTATACTTTACAGATCAACTGGTTTCTTTTGGTATCACTTTATGACTTTCTATAATGAAATTTTTTTTTCTGTTTCATTGCTATGACACTGCATCTTGTAAGGCTTCTGTTCACTCTTTGCACGTGGCTCTCATCTTTACCACTTTGACCAACTCTTATCATTCCACAGAAATTTCTTTAAAGCTAACACTGATAAAGTTTGACAATTTTGGCTGTCTAGAAGACAGCTGACATAGGTGAAGTGCACTCCCACAAGCAGCTGTAGGCAAACCATTGTCTCTCACAAGCTGATTTCCTTTAGCCACTGTTGTGGTTCAAGCCCAGCTGGAGACAAAACATCACACAGTAGATCAACTTCCTCTCTCTCTTCATCCTTCTGCAGTGGAATGGGAAGGAGTTTCAAAGTAAAAATTGTATGTTAAGATAAGAATAGTTAATAATTGAAAATAAAGTAAGATACATTAATAACAGTAAATAATAATAAGAAGAATAAAAACAAGAATAAGAATAAGAATAAGAATAAGAATAATAGTAATAAACAACAAATGACTCACAATACAATTTCTTTGGTACAGATTTCTTGTAAGGAAAGAAATTACAGGCACTATATTGGAGCAGCATCTGTAAGACTGTATCCTCCAAATTAATCAAAAACTTCTCAGCAAAGATGGATACCTTCAATGTATTGTTAGATTATTTCAAAATGAGCTGAGATCTTTGAAAACCTGGAAATGTGAAAACTGAGACATTTCTCTTTTCTTCAGATAAGAAGAGAAAAGTAACATTCTTCTGAGGAATATCTATTGGTCTGTAACCCTTAAACCTGGCAGGTTAGAAGTACTGAGACTAATATAAGAAAATGGGCTTTTGTCACTCAGTTTAAACATGCAATTTTGCCTAATAACTAAAAAAGATTATGATGGAGAAAAAATCAATGAATAAGCAGTAAGGTAGATAAGACACTTGTTAAATCTTGACTCAGCAGTTTTAACTTGCACAGACATAAGCTCATATTATCTTCTTTTCCAGTACTCCTGGCTTTACTGTCTACATAATTTTCTTCCACAATTTCAAGTATAGCTAATGCTCAGAGAACACGGCAAAGAAAAGTACTATGTTTGAAGCACTTGGTTTTTTCCCAGTTTTGTATTTAAACCATATGAAATAAGAAATATTCCATTTCATACAGACTGATTATTAATTTCAAAATTAAAGGTTTATAATCTGTAAAGAATTCTTTTTATTTAAACCAATACAATTTAATCAAGCTACCTGGAAAACTGTGCATCTTTTTAGGTCTCAAATATACTCATCTATTAGATTGCAACTACTAATATCAATAAGAACTTTAAAAAACTTTTAAAAATAACAAAAAGGAAATTGACGTTTTCTTACAAGGTTGAGCTATAAAGATGCAAGTTAGCGATAAGAGAAGAAACAGCTGTAATCACAGACTGTGCACCTTTATTAATACGGCATTAAGCTGTAGCAAGTAAACTGCCTATAAAACATTCATAACCACCAGTATCTCTGTGCAAATAGTGAACTATATTACTGAAAAAAACATGAAAATACTGCCTGAGAAGACAGATCTTTTGCTGTTGTTTGTATGGATTAAAGGGGTTTTTTTTGATTTGCTGATTGCTGCTTATACATTTTTGACATGGAAAAGTCTGTTTTCCTACAAAATATATAGTTCCATAATAGTGTCAGCTGTTTTCCATCACAGTATAGTTTACTGAGTTTATTGCAAACCACTCCTTTATGCAAATAAAGAAGTTAATATTTGTTTGGATTTTTTTGTCTGTTTTTTTTCGCTTTCTTCCTGAAAATAATTTTTCTGTCTACTTTTTAGTGGATGTCCGACTTACAAGCTCCCCCGGAAGCAGATAGTGAATGAAGCAGAACTGGTCAAAGAGGAAGCTCATATCCCTTGCATCTTCCATGTGGTGAGAAGCTAGGAGTGCTTCTGCAGGGAAAAGTCCACCTTGAAACTTAGAGTAGATGCCATGATTTCATGTTGGCTGTTTTGTAGGGAAGTTGCTACTGCTTTTGGAGGTTAGCTACAGTTCTTGGAATTTCATCACTGCTACAACTATATGACTCCCATATCACAGCTGTTAAGAAAATCACTTGCCTGGTGTCAGCAGTCCCTGTAGGGAAACCACCTTTGTAAAACCACCCTGAGTAAAAAAAAAGTTATTCAGAACTGCTTTAGTGTCTTCATTATCTTTGAAAGTCCTGAAATTGAAGAAAGCTGTAATTGCTTGGTTGTTTAATTCCGAACTTCAATCTCTACATTTTTAACCATTCTGCATGCATATTATTTCAAATTGGTGCAAGACTGTATCAGAAGAACCTCCAAAATGAAGACTAATAATGACAACAGCAACATACAAGCTTGTCCTGACTCTGCTCAGTAGCAACTTAAGTGAAGATTGTAGGAAAGACAGAATTTTTTTTCCTAAGAAACCAGTGTTTATGTTCAGTAGACATTGGAATGATTAAGCAGAGATTGCTGAGACATAGTGAGGATTTAGTGGAAAATTTAGAACCAGAACAGGGGAAAGCAAGGAATACTGTAGGCAAACCATAAATATCAGGCATGGTACCAGCTAATGCAGAGTCAGGTGTAGGAAGTAAAGAGAAACGGGAGTCTAATAAGATGATAGTGAGGTGGACTTGATTAGGAAAGATGGCAGTATCTGTTTACAAAAGGTCCTGTAAACTTAGACTGCAATAAAACAGTCTTTCTTCTCCAGTATTACCTACAAAATGAGGCTCTTTGTTGGGGAAGAAGTAATGATATAGACATGAATTTCTTCATAGGCTTTCAGTGTCATTTTTAGTCCATAGAGAGCTGTCTGATGTTTGATGAAGTTTTTGTTATGAGTAAAAAGTTGTGAAATGAAAATAAAGTAAAAACCCTGATAATCACTTTGCAATAGACCTGTGTGTGACCGTTACATGAAGTAGCGAGTGAAGAACTCTGAAAAGATGGATGAGGAAAAATGGGACTTGCTGACCTCTTTCAGTCTTGTAAAGATTTTTCTTGTGAAAAAGAATAATTCTTCACATAAGAATTATTCTCATCTGAGAATGAAATTATTTCAGAATAGGCCTATGCCTTTTGACATATTGAAGTGTCCCTAATTCCATAAAAGGTAAATTAGAAAATCATATTTGAGTAGCCAACTGAATTGAGATAAAATGCAGTTGAAATGAAATGCAATTGTCTATAATGAGAAAAGTGGTTGCCCTAACTGCAGCTGACCACTTTAAGTCAAATGAGTAACTAAATGTGTTAGTAGGACTGGAATGCATATTGCGGAGTATCAAAAACCCTTGAAACGTTTCTTGATAGCATATGCCTTGCTCTTGTTCACATCCTACAAGAGATTATAGAAAAGACAGAAATGATAACATTCTTAGTATAACTTTTAATTGAAACACTATTACTCAATCCTACTAGGATTGGCTTGTCAAGTGTATAAAATTGAGATGTGAGTAAGGAGTTATACCACCTATATTGCTTTAGTCTCTAATGTGCTTCAGAAGAAAATAACCTATAGCATTATCGTTATTCTTGTCATAGTGTATATAGAAAAAATAATTACTTTATAATTCTCTACAAAACTTGAGAACATGAGTAAAGTAGAAAATTAGTCAAATAAAATATTGAAGTACCTATGCATAGAGAGAATTAATCACAACTGGCTAGATTTTTTTTTATTTTCTAAAAGCAAAAACTTCATAGTAAAATTACACTGAAATCATATTAAACCTTAAAAATTTATACCCCAGCTTTACCTCTTAAAAGCGCTATCTTTCTGTTTTATTCTGGGGGTTTTTGTTTGTTTTCCTTTTGGTTTTGGTGTTGCCTAGACATCCCTCTTAGTTAATATTTTACCACAGCAAACTTAGCCTTGGAAGGGAGTTAAGCCTGACCTTTCAGAAGTCTCTTCAGATTCTGCCCCTCAATGTCAAATATTCTGGCATCTGTCTCATTTCATAGTCACTTTTATGTTTCTCCTTTTTAATGCTTTATTTTCTCCTTATGTGTTTTCCTTCTCTCTTCTCCTGCTGTTTGTATTATCTCTAGTCCAACAGGTTCCCAGCTGTACTCTTCTTTGTTTCTTCTGTTTGTCTAGCAGCTCTTTAGAATCCATCCCAGAGTTCTGGATTGTTCTGATGGTATTTGGTCTCCTTTTAATCAATGCCTTTCTTATTTAAAATCAAGGTGCTCTCAGAATTGACCTGAAGAGTTCTTTTTTTCCTACTGTGACCAAACAATTAAGTAATTTCCCACCTCTTCTGAAGATCTATAGTACTGCTGTCTATCATTCCAATGATGATATAATAGACTCAGAATGTCAAAGAGAACAAAGACAGAAAGAATGTGGCTACATTCTATTAAAGACTTAAAGCAAACATAGTAAAATATTATTTGTTTAACCGTTTTGGAACTTAGAGACTGTATAATGGATTTTGACTTAGAGTAAAACCTTTTTTTCTTTTATTAACACAGATCAATAATTCTAATATATACATGACATTTGTCTCAGAAACTCATACAAACTTAAACCAGCTCAGAAAAACCTTCTTTCATTCATCTACTACTGAGATGGAAGTGCACTCTCTCCACAACCTGTAAACAACTGTCACGCCAAATATTCAAAACCACTCCTTATAAAAGAATCTTCCAAATTCCTTTAAACTCAGAATTGTCCTACATCTATATTATTTTCACTTCCTTTCAAATAAAATGTGATTGAGCAACTAGGTATTTAAATGGGATTTGATTTGAATATCAGATTATTGAGTTAGGTAACAAAGACCTCATGCAGAGAATATCCTGCTGCTGGTCTGCTTAATAGCTAAGCATAAAAAAGAATCCTGTAAAATTAAACAGGTATACGCCTTCCTATTACAAAATGTTCTAAAGATTTTTAAAAAATATTTTTCTGAAATTTTCTATTCTGTATTGCTGTTTTAACTCTACAGAATATTTCAAACTTCATTTAATTATCTTTTGACTTTATCACTTCTAATTTCTTCAGAGTTTTCTCAGAATATTTTAACTTTAATATTTCAAATGATCTCGTCTGCCTGGAGAAAAGTGTCAGCCTGTAAGGTAACCAGGCCTAATGCATTCATGAATGGGCAGATTAACCTCAACACGTTAAATTGCATTTTGACCTACCTGCAAACTGGTTACAATATATAGTGGTTACACACCTCTTTCTTGCACTTGATGACAATTCTTTTTAAGTCATTCTGTCATCTCATTTCATCATCTTATTCCTCCAATCTTAGTAAAACACTGTCAATCAAACATAAAAGAGACTAAATAAAATGTACAAACTGAAACAAATAGTTGAAGTAATAAGAACATGTCTGTTGGAAATTTATTTTTTTCTTTTTGGTTGGGTTTTTTTGAGGAGATACACAGTTGCCCCAAAACTGTCAATATTCATATTTGTATTTGGCAATTTTCTTTCTTTAGAGTTGAAAAATCTAGAATTCAAATCTTACTGTGTATTAAACAGAGGTATTTCTATTCAAGATAGTTTGATACCAAATCTAAACTGTTCTGGAGCATATTTAAATTTGATGCTGTGCTATTCATCTTCTTCTCCTATGTCTATAGTCAGCTGTGCAAGAAAGCAAAGAAGCCAGAATCATAGGCTCAGAATAGAAAACAAGGGTACAAGACACAACTACTACAACTGCCTTGAAGCACTGGCAGTTCAGACAGACAGGCCTCTAGTGGCTCAAACTTATGTTCTACCTCGTTTATCATTTCCCACATCATCAATTCAATTCAACAAAATATGAGCTTAGTCTTACTAATACCAAAAGTATGAATTAATGGTAGCATTACCATTCTACTTTAAAGATGTCAGTGTGGGTGTTTCTCTGGTCAGCTGTTCTCATCTTCTCAGAATGAAAGAACAGGGCACCATTTTGTCTATTCCTGGCACACTTTACAAAACAGTATATCAGTAACGCTTCATGGCTAATTGTATCAAAGGCAGCTGCAAGACCCAAACAAATTAGTTTGAAGCCTAAACTCACTGCCATTGCCAAGAGGAGATAAGCAGACAATAAAACACTGAAATTCTCCTGACATATGTGCTGATTAAGGTTAAGGACTCCAGGTATCAGCAGGGACTGGGATAATTATATCTATGCCTATAGATCATTTCTTTTTACATGGTCCCCCTAGAGAGGAGCTGGTGTATTGATTTACTAACCTGAGGATTCAAAAAGGCTGCCTATTTCTCTTGGAACTCAATCAAAACTTGAGGCATATTTCCAAGGCATGAATCAGAAGCTAAGGAAAGAAAAAGTGACACCAAAACCACAGCAGAGCAAGTTCTGCATTTGTCTTAGACAGGTTTAGCCTCGGTCAAGAAAGAAGTGGGAAAATGTCTCACAACAGTTTGGTCCAATATTTGCTCCTAATGTAATCTGAAAAAAAGGAAATAACTACCTATGCTATATTAGCCAGTTGATTGGAATTTCCCATTAATTAGTATTGAATCTTAATATTGAATATTTTCTTACACAAGAAATATATGTGATTTAACATTTCAAAATCTACTTGATCCATCAAACCGTGTAGAGAGTGGTTATCTTATTCCACCCCATTTGGATGGAAATTACCCCTTTCACATTGCAAGCAGGTTATTTCTATTATATAAACTTCTTTCAAAACTATTAAGAATATTACTATTACAGGGTACTAAATGTGTATGTATGACATATCATCAGTAGCCTGATTTTGATTTTCTGTCTGTGACTTGACTGTCAATATTGCAAAATCCCATCCTACATTCACTCACAGTTTTTCCCTAAGAAAAGGGAAAAACCATGCTGGAAAACATCCTCCATGGTTTGAAAAGCTAAGGGCATATTTAAAATATTTAAAATATTCATGTACTTGGTATTTACATTGTTTATTTGGACACAAGAGGAAACAAATGAAAGGAGGGATTTGGCTAAGAATGTCTGTGTGTGAATCAACACACTCAGGTAACCAAGGCAACCACCAAGCCACAGCCGAAATGCAAGGAGAAGGTTTATTCCTTATGGCACAGGCACAGGGACACCAGCTCTGCTAGGCTCAGCTCATCCTGGCAGAAGGGGGGCACTGCCTGCCCCAATATATCAAAGGGCTGTGTGCACCCACAGTTCATGTCAAGGCTGTGCTTCTGTGACCTCTCTCCCAGCACAAGGCTCAAGCCTGTCTGGGAGAGTGTGTTATCTCTACATGTGAATTCTGCTTCTCAAAAGAGGCAGAGGATGAGCAACATAGGCATAATAAATGGAGTTTTCCTGCACCAACATTTTTAGCAGAAAGGTGCAAGGTCACTGAGCAAAACTACTTCCTCCTCCTTGCCAAATCTTAGGATTTTAACACTTTGCTCCCAACAGTTGTTCACAGAGTCTTCATCTAATTCTTCACCTTGAAGATTCCCGTGTGCCACCATTATGAGTGAAGGCAGGCAAGTCCTTGTGGATCTGTGACTATATGCATCTCTGAAATACACACACATGCTTAATTAAACAGGGAATGCACTATCTAGAGTTTCAATAGCCATACAAATTCTTTTCAAGATACAGAAATGTTTCCTTTCCAGCTAGACTACTTCAGTATAAGCTCAAACAAAGTGAATAATTTATCTCAAAAATAGGTTTATGTGTCATCAGTCTAAAGTAAAATATAGTTTAGAACAAAAAAAAGTGAGATTTAGGTTTATTGTTATCTTTTATCTCCAAGTGTTTTGATGTTGAAAAATTCCCCTCAATACTCCTGAGTTTCCAGGGCTTATGATTTCAGTTGACAACAATGCTAATGCAATGAGTGTTTTCAGAATGAAAAGTTTTCTTGAACAAGTGGCAATATCACTGGAAAACTCAAAAATATCACTAAAACTCAGAGAACATTGAATGAGAAATTAAAATTATTTCTCCCTGATGATGTCAAAATAGGATTTGAAAACTGAAGATGCAGGAGTGAGGATATATGTACTTTAGAAAAAATATCTGTGAATATTCTAATAAAATTAAATGGATTCCTATTTGTAGTTATCTACCTGAAGAGAAAATAAATAAAACTTTTAGATATTCCATTTTGATATATAAAATATATATTATGTATATAAAATGAATCTTTCGGTTATTACATTTAGATATTTTAGATTTTATTTTTGTGTGGTTCTTATATAACCTGGAGAACTTAACTAACTCTCATAAAAATGTAGATAAAATCTAAATATACATGACATAGAGGGATCAAATAGATGACCTTTTAAAAAACATTCCAACACTGTTTTCTTTGAGCATGTCTCTAGTCCTGCTTCCAAATCTTCTGATGCTACAGTAAGTTTTTATTTGTTAAACTCCTCATGTTGTTTGGAATCATGAAGAATTCTGTTTCATTCTGACCTATAAACCCATGTACAATTTATATATTTTATTTGCAGGTAAAATACTGCAATACCCATGGCAGTATTTTTGGAAAATAACTACGATCAAACATATTTATGATTGCTCAGTATACAAAATAAAATTGAGTGTTACTTTGCTGGGATTGGAAATTCAACTGCATATTCACAAACACATGTGCAGAATTTAACCAAGGCTTTATTTTAAAGTGATTCCTCTTGCTTGGTTGTGAATATTCCTGAGCTGTTGTGTAATTTATCTTCTTAACAAATCAAAAAGCCAAGCAAAATTAGGTGTCAAATGTTCTAGCCTCTGACTCTAGCAACTGAAAAGAATTTCAATCAGTATAATCTACATTTCATGAAAACTTGTATTACATAACCACAGCCTCAACCCACAATAACAAGATTTTAAGCTATTCTTGCATTAACATATAACATGGCAATTTTTTTTTATTTTTTTTTTTTGCCAAGAGAAATCTAGATTTTCAGCTGATGGTAAATGGCAATCTAACAAGCCCTGTTTCCAGAGGTTCATTTTCATCATCACTGATCTCATTGTTTATGCTTTTGCAAAGCAAGTGAGTAAATATTCCATTGCCTGTAGTCCATGCTTCACAGAGAAAAGGATGGTAAATTCAATTTTTGCAAAATGGAAGAGAACAAAACCTGTGAGGAATAAAATGCTGTGCTTCTTTTTCACTAAGAGGTTCTAAAAGATGGAATGAGAAGAAGAAATGTAAGCTTTTGGTGTTGATAGCATGGTTTGACAACAAAAACTAATTCTATACGCAAGCATTTCTTAATTTTGCATAAAATTATAGGCATACATAAAACTATATTTTAACTAAAAATGATAATAGTGTACATATATGCATACGATTTTAGAGATAAATATTAAAAATTAATCTTTCTCTAATTAATGTGAAAACAGGATTGACCTATAAGCTCAGGATGGCTGGCCCTGAAGTGGCAGCAATCTGCTATCATATACCTGCATCATCAACTGCTGGTCACCATGACGTTATTTCTGAGTTTCCTGTAATACTATGTCAAGGGAACATTTTAAATATCAGAGTCTAAAGGAAATGTCTCTTTCCTCTGTTCAGGTGGAATTTATTTTCCCTTCAAATTTCAATCTTCCCCATGCAAAGAGAAAGCCATTTCTACAATTCTGTTCTGTCACAATTCCACTGTGGTATGTTTGGAGGTAAGACGGAAGAACCAGAACTTGGTCCCTGTGTTCTGTGCCATATCTTGAGAATGAGGTCAGATAAAGGATGTATTAATATGGAATGTTAATTAATATGGAATATTGCTTGCGTCCTCAGACAGGGAAATTCTGTAACAGGCACCAACACAAATCCTGTCTGATAAGGAGAAGATCCAAGATCTAGAGAAAAGAAACCTCTCTACAGGTGATAGATTTGGGGTTTTTGTGGACACCGTGATTTTCTATAGATTTTGAGGGCTTTTCATTTCAAACTAATGCAATTATTAAATTACAGTGTTGCTAAGGCAACCTCCTAGAACATTCCCTCCCTGAGGTCCACAGAAAATCCCAAGGAGCAAAGAAAGCAGTTAATTCCTACCTACTGTGCACTAAAAGTTTAATTTTTTCTGGATTCTAATGTATTTTTTTCACATCTTTGAGCTCATTTACTTGCAAAGAAAAATAATAAGAAAAGAAAAATCCTCCTTAACATTCAGGAACATGTCTTACATACTATCATGTCCCTGAATGTTTTCTATTGTAAAAATCATACATCTATTCTGACCTTGTCTTTGTTTTGTTACATAAATTATTCAGTTTTGACATGTTTTATAGGTCAGACACTGAACAAAAACCATTTCAGAGACTTAAAAAATCAGAAGGAAGTTTGTTTTTTTTCTCCCCCTGCAATTTGTTCAAATACAGGCTACTGCAGAAGTTGATTAAATGCACAATATCCAAATAAAGTAAGCACTTTAGAATGAATTAAGTCTGTGTTAAAGCTAGAATACTCTAGGGCTTTGCAACTCAAAGAAGGAAAATTAGCCTGGAATGTATATTCCCTGCTTGGATGTGAAAAAAATAATTAGAATTATCATTAGCAAAGCAGCTCAAAGGACAGTACCTAAGTTAGGTAATCTCATATGGTTTCTGACATGTGTTTGCCTGTCAGAAAGACACCTTCACTTTTTTATCTCACATAATTTTTTATTTAACCAGTCCAAGCAACATAGCTCATTCAATATGTGACATTTTCAGTTTCCTTATTTTAAAGGAAGCACAGTGGAAAACAGATTTTTATTGAACTTCCAAGAGACCGCAATACACAGATTCATTTTAGTGGTTTTGAAGATGTCTTTTTTATCCATCTTTCCTCTCCTTACACTCCTTTAGCTGCTGCTCAGGAGAAAACATCCATTTAGGGAAGAAAATTCATGTTTTACTTTCACAGTAGTTTTAACATGCCTGTTAAAGTCTATGGTACATTTTCTACATTAAGAGTTTGAAAATAGTAGTTCGTAGCCTCAATGAGCTCTTGAACAACATAGCCATGTTAGATTAGCTAGCTGCAATCAGCTTTGCTATTTTTTTTCTCCATTTTATCATCTGACACTTCTCAAACTGTCACCACCCCTAGTATCTTTAGTGCCATACTTTTTTAGGATTGACTCATAAGCAATGCATACCATTACCAGGCTTATTAACAGACCCCTGCCAGACCTTTCCCTTCCACACTCCAATAAGGCAATTTCTCCTCTATACTTTTCATGCCTCCACTGTAAAAAAATATTTAACTAGTATGCTGGAAATCAAGTATGCTAATTTGCACAAATCCTAGAAAACATTAGTTTGTTGGTTGTTTTTGTAGAGAATAAGGAGAAAAAGCAGTAGCATTTCCATACTCATTATCTCATATTTTATCGGCATTTTGTTCTATTTTATTATATTATCTATTTTTTCTATTCTACTCTCTTATCCTCATATTCTTGATAAGAGCACAAATCATTTAGCTTTGTTGCTTTCACAGATTCAATTCAGATAAAATGCAGAGAACGTAAACTATAAAGTGGTTATTCAAGTGAAAATATAAACAAACTAATAAAAAGATGCAAAAAGCTTTCCTCTTCATATTTTTTTCTATTTCTATCCTGTGATTTTGAAAGTATCTTCCTCCTCCCTGACTTCTCTCTTTATTTTCTACTCAAAGGAAAGAGCCAAAAGAGAAGGATACAATTTAATTTTTTATTTATGAATATTTACTATTACATTTGTGCTAAAATCTCAAAAATCTGAAATTTAATAGAATTGTCCATGGAAAAGAAAGATGTAGTGAATTAACTGGAGGATGCGTTGTTCTTCTCTATCCCAAAGAACATGACAATTAACAAACATATTCTGTTAATCTATCTGGGAGCTCCACCAAATTACTTTATTGTTGGTTGTTGTTGTTGTTTGTGCTTATTTGTCTTTTGGGATTTGGTTTGATTTGGTTTTTTGCTTTTACAATCCATTTCATTCTCCTACTTAGTCTATTAAAATAATGATCTGGAATGTGCAACATCCTAATAACAGCCAAAAGTGGGTGTGTCCTCAACAAGCAATATGTTAGTAGCACAACCAAGAAGAAGCAGCTGAACAGATTTAAAAAGTCAAACAAGAATTACCAGAATTACCAGAAAACTCCATTACAGTAATTTAATGGATAGAGCAGGGTCCAAAATGTTCAAAGAGAAATATGTAAACATTTTTTTAGAAGTTCAAAACATTTCTCAGCAGCTGGAATCAACTACTCTTCATCCTCATGGCACCCAAAAGTTTTATCTCTTATATAATCTGAGTTTTGTAAAGCCAAGATATGAGATTTGGAAATGAGAATTTAAGTGTTATTCTTCTAGGTTTATCACTCCATAAAATCTGTACACTACAGCAGTGACCTTGAGTTGCTTCACTAATTATTGTGTATATGGAACTTGAACACCTCATATGACAGTTCTGAGAACAGATGCCAAATGATATGGTCTCCAGCTTATCCCTCAATTACAAAAAAAATTAAAATAAATCCCCTTAGATTACTCTTAAGTCACTTGTGAAACACCTCTAAGTAAGGGACATTGTGGTGAGGATTCATTCCTTTTTGTTTTCAGGTTAAGATCTTCAGATTGCAACAATTTCTCAAGGAAAGAAGGGATTTGAGCCAGTGTCAGGAAAGAAGTGAAAGATAACTAAATCATCACACTGAATGAATTATTTATTTTGAATGGAAAGTGCTTCTGTCTATAAAGACAAAGCAGGATTATAATTCTTAAAATTTGTATCACTATTGTTGGATAAATTTAATAAAATGGTACACATTTTACAACAGATATCAGAGAAAGCTAAATTATTTCAAGGATTATGAAAATAAAGGAAATGCTGAAAATGGGAAAAATGGAAATAGTGTTTTATGTATGCTGTAAGTGCTTGTCAGTAATAAAAAGGGAAGCATTTGAAAATATTTTCTCATGTATGTGTATATATATATATATATATATATATATATATATATATATATATATACACACACATGTATACATACACAATGTTTCTTCTTTGGCCAAGGTAGTTTATAGTTGGAGTTGGGTTTTTTTTATGTATAAATTTTAACTTTACTAAGCCCACTATATAACTTCAATTTTATTGCATGCAAGATAGAATCATAAAAAGTATATCATATCAGCTCAGAAGCTAGCAGGTTTACAGTTACTGACTGAAAGTGACATAATGTGTCAACTGAGAAACCTTTTGAATTCATTAAAAAAAACCCAAACTTGACTGGAAAAAAAAAAGCTGGTGATTATCTTGTTCAAATTTCAGAGATGAGGTTGTTTGATTCTGGGTCTCAGATAAAAGAGTGAGTGCAAATCTTTACCCTGACCCAGGTGATGCACAGAGCTTCACCTTTAGCGAAATTTACTTCCAAGAGAAGGGAACCTCTTCAGGGAGGCTCAGGTTCTAAATCACATCAGAATTTGAAATTATTTTTCAAACTCTTCTTTAGTGTCATTTTTCTTAACTCTCAGGAAAATACAGTGGAGGTTACCTCACTCAGCTACTTGAGATAGTTTGCATCAGAAATGCTTGGCAGTCAAAGCATGCAAGACAGGTAATAATGTAAACTCTTGATATTTCAATCTCTGATTGTTTAGGGCTTTCAAAATGCTGCCTTACAAAATCTGACATCTGCTGGTATGATGAGGATGGGAAATGCAAATTTTTAAACAGCTGTGCCTATATTTTTCTGAATGGTTCTCTGCTGTTATTTATCCTCACTGTGTATTTTTGTTAATCATGCCTCATATTAGGCCCTTCTATACATCAGTTTTCAAAGGGACTAGAGTTGTATATAATCTCCTCAGACATATCTTTCCATGCCATAATTCTCCCTAGAGGGTCTTCATTTCAGCAACAAACAGGAAAGGATTAAAAATTCCAGCTACTACTACAGATCCCTGTTTCCTCTTTCATCCTTTAAGATGAAGATATTGACGCTCTTCCTGGAGTTTCCATCTACATTTCTGTCTTCCAGTAGAATGAAGCACATCAATCTTTTTATTGTGTTCTTCAAACATTTACTTCTAAAGCTGTGGAAATGAGACTTCTAGTATGTTGAGGATTGCTTTGTGGTCAAAGCAATTTTCTATGGTAGAGAGAACAAGTCTTCATACAAATAGTTTTCTGTTTCGTAGATAATTACTACCTGCATGTTGAAGCATTTGACCTAGCAGAAAAAAACATTACTCTTCTTACATGAATCAGCAACTTCACTGACAAATATTCTTTAAAGTGTTTTTAGAACATGAAATGGAAGTTCCCTTCCTTATAAAAGTATCCTCTCTCAGTAAAGAGAAGATGAACGCATGAAACAAAAACAAGACCGCAAACATCTTATCGGTTATAAAATACTATTTAAAAAAAAATCATTAAATAACTCCTTTTCAAAACACTTGAGACATTTCATCACATCCAGTTGGTAAATCAATTTTATCTGTAGACCTCAAATTGTTAAATGTCGTGGGTTAAACAAAGTAATGAGCATAGTCCAGTGTAGGGCGAGGAGCACTCTCCTTTCTAATTTTTCAGTCACAGTCCAGCTATTATTCACTGTGTCATTGAATTTTATTATTTTTATAATACATTCCTTTTTTCTTTTTTTTTTTTTTTTTTATGGTGGAGCTTCAATCATTAAGTTCCAGTAAACCTCACCTAAGTAGATATTATTTTTAGCTACTTTGAGAGTCAATGACAGAAACAAAAATGGTGCAGGTGACAGAGTTTGTCAGTGGAAGACAAACTAGAGGAAGCCGTATCTGATCCTTAGTCCTACCTGGCAGCAGCACGCAACCTCATGTTCTTCTGAACGTTCTCAGAAGTTCCCAGGTTTCTGACAAAGAGCACAGAAACTCAAGAACACATCAAAGAACAGCACCCAGAAACTGCTTTGCAAACTGCTACATCTGCTGGCTGCCTCTGCTAGTTGTGCTCTGTCCCTGGTTGTTGGGTAGACCCATACAGACCCAAACAAGCATATGCAGCAGCATGGAGTCAGATACCCTGCTGAAGTCAAACCCCTGGTCAAGCTTCCTGGAAAGGGGCCATGCAAACAGAGGCCAGATCTCAAATCAACCTCTAATGAATTCTGACTGCATCATAAGCCAGTTTATACAATTGTGGTATAAATCAGGGCAATGAAATTAGATCTTTGAGACACTTCAGTATTTCCACTAGGCTCTGTGGGCTTTGGATTGAGTCCCAAAAACTGATTTTCACCAGCTGCTCTTTTAGAATTGCAATATTCAAACACATCCAGTCTTTTGTTCCATTGTGCTTAGATATATTTGAGCTAATTATAGATGTGGTGCATCTGTACATCTCCAGATCAAATTCATACAGGTAAAATTTTCAGGAGCTTAATTTAGATTCAGACTAAAATAGATGGTAAATTTCATTAGTGGAAGATGCTGCATAACTTGGGATCCTTTTATTGAGAGGAGATATGAAAATAATGTCATACAATAAGTGGTCAAGGGCCAGTGGTCATGCTTGAGTGAGACATATTTCAAAGTACATACAATATTAGCAGCTTTGTGTGACCTCCAAAGGCACTCCATCCAGATATGTCATTTATAGAGTATTCCCAAAATTCTTTGACTTACACTATAAATGCCTTTATATGTCAGCATAATAGAAGCCTTCACAGACAGTATTTATTTTTGAATTATCAGGACTTTTAAACATTGGTTGAATGCCAGCCTCAGTGATCTTGTAAAAATTACGATGTGCCACTAATTAGCTATTTTCCCCTCTCAAAATTGTTATCTTTTGTTACCAAAATGGCACAGGGCATTTTTTTTTTGTGGTTTTGGTTTTCTGGGGTTTTTAGTGTGTGTGTGTGTGTGTGTGTGTGTGTGTCTGCTCTTTAGGCTGAGTATATTCCTTACTAGATCTTTTTATCAACATAACGTCAGCCATCAACTGAATCATAATCACTCACAACTTGATATCAAAAAAAGACAAGATTTATTAAAAAAAGACAAGAAAGATGTGGAATGAGGACTGGCTTCAGTTTTTTTCACTTATGTTTAAAACCTTTGAACAGAAGGTGTTTCTCTCACAAAACTCCTCTGTACTTTAAAAAATTTGTAAGAAACTGGAACACTCCTCAGTGCTCTATTTGGTTTGCTGATCTATTGGACTTTCAAAATAATCTAGACCTCCATAGTTTTCCTCTTCACAATTCCCTGTGAAACTGTAATTTCAAAAGAATCTTCTTAAGTCTGGTTCTTACAGGGTTTGTAAAGATCTTATTTATTATACGTCTGCTCAAGTTTCTTCCTTTTCAAAATCTAATTGTTTGTATGGCCTAGCTTCTTTAGGCAAAAATGGTCAGCTACAGACTTATGCTACTGAACAAAGATCTAGTAAATGTTTGAAATTAATATATGCTTTATATGGTTAGAGTTCTAAAATGAAAGTCTAGATGTCCTTATGAAAAATCACTTTCTAAAAATGACAAACAAAGAAAGCTTGTGACTCTTTGTCTTCTCAAACAAGATCACAGGTCTAACAAACTATGAATGAACAGAAAAATCTAAACCAAATCCCTGGATACCATTCTGCTGGTGCGGAGTCCGGAGCAGGAAAGGCAAGGCAAACATTGCAGCAAATCATTCTCTATTGGTGGATTCAGCTCTTGTCATTAGGACCTTGCATTTTAGGCCTTTCATGTATTTGGTGTAGTAAGGAATGATGGGAAGGCAGGGACATGGGGGTGAATGTGGGTTACGCAAAAGACACAAGCATGGAGAAAGAGGAAGGAAAGGAAAAGCAAGAGAGAATTATTAACTGTACCCTTCCTAAGCTTGATCATATCTTATATCATCTTTTATAAGGAAACAAATTTAAAGTATTTAATGACAATGAAATTTTACCACATTATGAAATTATTCAATTTCTCAGTATCTTCTCAGAAATATCAGGAAACAAGTTTGGAAGCTTTTGCACATCTCTATTAGGCAAATTTCTATGCATTACAGTCCTGACCCTACCCCACTGAGAAAACGTTTGCAGTGTTATCATCTTAAGTACCTGTTTATTATACAGTGAATGGATCTGAAAAAACAAAAAGAGGAAAATAATGTCAAGAGGAGTTTTACAACGTTTGCTGTTACTGTGAATTAATTAAGATCCAGATCCAAGATAGAACCTCAAGATGAGATGTCTAGTAATGGAAAAAGAGTCAAATTTGCAAGGTGTTCTGAAGATTATCCAGAGTAATCAGAATGGCATACAGCCTTGTTTTACACAAGAACTATAAACATTCTTCCATACTGGCCAGGCTGGACTTAAGTGTTGAGTGTCTTCTTCTTACCTCACCTGTTGGTATGTGGTAATACAAAGGGAAAATCAATTATGGGGGGGTTTGGTTCTTTCAACAACAATGCCAGGGAGAGGAGGGAAAAAGTACAAAAAGGTAAGAAGGACGTATGTCAAGTAATGGAAAATGAATAAAGACAGCAAAGGAGAAGAGCAGAAAGTGCAGTGATGAAAACAGAATAGTGATACCAATCTGTATTTCCAGTCTTTCTTCTCTAAGACAGGACACTGCTGACTGCAATCATACATTTAATTAACTTTCCACTTTATCCCATTATTTACATTGAAGTACATATTTCACTTAACTTGATGTTGACAGTAATTTATATATACATGTAATTATAAATTAGTATGGAATTATTGCATAATTATCTACTTGCTTAAATACAATGAAAGAATGCTTAATATTCAAAATAAATGCAATTTCCCTTTTGTTATGGAAAAAGATATTGTTTTCTTAAGGAAAGATTTCTATGTTACTGACATTGGAAATAACAGACATAAGAAAGAAGCTCAGACAAATATTCAAGAATATTTGTAAAGGAATATTACTATTCTGTAAAAGAAACCTGTATTGAGCATGAATGCATATGTGTGTGTGACTATGGAAATGGTTTGCATCATTAAGATTAAATTAGTGTTTGGTAAGACTTTCAAATGACCTGCAGCTATAAACCTCCAGTTCAGAAGCATTGTATATTAAGGTAAAAAATATAAGCCCAAAGTCAATGAAAATAATGTGATGTATACATTGATTTTACTGTGAAATATTCTCCAAAATACTTGAATTATTTCCATATACAGACTCAGCCCTTCATAGCTAATGAATATAGGTTCTGTATCTCAGAGATTTAAGAGCCCATTCATCAACATCCAATTGCAATGACTGTGTGAAGGTGGGAAAGCTGGTGTGAGCCTTGAGCTGGTGACTGCCCCATGTGTTTGTTCAGCAGTTTCTTCATTTAAAGTGAAGAGTCTCTACTGTATTACTAATAAATTGAAACACCTCTACAAATAGAAAAGAAATACAAATAGAAAAGAAAAGGGCCCTGAAACATAAAGTAATTTTGAAAAAAGTAGTTGGAGTTAATCTAAATCTGAACTTACTTTTCAAATGAGAAAGCTGGTTTGAAAAATTTGTATTTTGCTTTGTTTTTCATCAGAAAATTTGTAACCCTACAGAGGAGTTTTTTTTAAAGGATTACCTCTACAATCACTGCCTTCAGTGAATATATTGACCTCAGCGGAGTATAGAACTGAAGATCTACTTCCTTCTGGGAGTAGTATTTGCTGTTAAATTGGTGAGGCAATGACAGCTTACATCATGTGATAGGGAGTAAGATAAAATGGACTCATATATCAGCATGAGACATTTTAGAGAAAACCATTGTAGTTCTCTGAGTGTTTACCTACTGTCCTGAAATCCTTTGGACTCCTCTTTCTCTTAAATCCACGTACTTTCCTTTTTCTTTCTTTCCAGTCCATTTCTACACAATTTCTGTGCCTCTTCCCAGTTTTTTTGCTCCACATGCATCCATAAAAAACCTTTGCTGCTGATGATTGTGAAATTGCTGGGAAAATTCATGGCCCCTGTGGTCTCATAAACCTTAACCACTTGGTACCATGATTATTCTCTAGTGAAAGGTAGAGAAATGAAATCTTGATTGTATTGGATAATCTTTTGGTTTTGGAAGCTCCTAGCTTTATTCCAAACAGGTGGCCAGTTCTTTGACTGTAGCCATATTGCATTTACTATAAGTAATAAAGCATTAGAGACTTTTTTCTAGTATAGAAAATAGCAATTAGCAAAATAAAAATTTTGATTAGTAGCTAACTGGTTGTATGTTTAGCCCTTGAGGCAGCTAAGCAGCATTCAGCTGCTCACCCTCTACCCTGCCCCCAGTGGGACAACAGAAGAGAAAAAGAAGAGAAAAAGCAAAAAATCATATGGTTGCTGATAAAAAATTTTTCATAAAAAAAAAAGAAGTGGAAGAAGGAAGAAAGAAAATAAGCAGTGATACAAAGGTAGTTACTCACCACCTTCCAAGAGTAGACTAATTCTCTCCCAAGCAAATATCCTAAATCCTAAATGGATGGCAAACCATCCTAAATCCTCCTCTTTCTCCTTTCTATTCCCAAGGATGACATTATATGGCACGAAATATCTGGTTTCTTTGGGTTATTTTCTTGGTTGTGTACTCTCACAAAATCTTGCATATCCCCCTGTTCACAGGGGAACTGCAGCACAGTGAGAAAAGGCCTTGATGTTGTGCAAGTACTGTTCAGCAACAGCGTGTTACTAGCATTGCTTTAGGCATAAATCTGAAAACCCATTACCATACAAGCTGTGTGAAGAAAATTAACTTCACCCCAGACAGACATAGCCATAATTTGCTTAGGAAATGTACACATTTTGGGGCGCATGTTAAAATAATTTGCAAACTAGAAAACTATATTGATTTTGATCACAGTGCAACCAGTACTAGTTGACAGAACTAAAATTGTGGCAGTCTTCTTATGGCTGACTGGGATACTGACCTAAATTTCATTAGATCACTCCACTGAGAGTAGTTGTCTTACTCAGGTCTCATGAAAAAAATTACAAGAATATGGTTTATTAAAGTAGAACTTATACTACTACTTGCTGTGATTTTTGATTTTAGAATCCTCAAAATTTTCTTACAATTAAAAATACATGTGCCCATACTTGTATGTATGTATGCACATACACGTCCTCACACTCACATATATAAGTGATGTAACTATTAAGGTTCGCTCAGAAACTCAAAATTTATTCAAGGATACTGCAGATCATGTTTTGTCATTTGAAATGCAATTAAAAAGTAGTTTTACAGTAATGTTCTGATAGTCCTGAAGAAACTAAGGAATTGTGATGGATTTGCATGAGTGCCAGCAGATTACACTTTAATCCAGTAGTATTTGTAAAACATTCCACTGGCCAAATGATCAAAATTCTGACATAATCTAATAGAATAAATTAACAGAGGATGAAGATTGTCAGGAGTGCGCTGGGAGGAAATTGTGATTTTTGAGAAGCCATGATGCCTGAACATTTTAGAGCCTGACCAATTTGTGTGGTCATCATTAAAAGGTGTATCATTGGAAGGATTTTAACTGATGTCAATCCTCTTAAATTTCTATCTCACTGCTGTTGAGAGCTTACCTTGATCTTAACCAGTGTTGCATTGTCAACAACTAATATAGCCAATGACATCACTAAGAAATTGTGGGAAGTTTTATATTTCATTTTCTTTTAAATTCTTGAACTTACTAAGTAAATTCTATTTGCAGTCATGTAGCACAGAAGTCAGTCCTCTACTTTTGTGCAATTCCTAAAGCTGTCATTGGAGTAGCCATGCCACTTTAGTGGAAATAATTGTTCATACACAGGGTTATTATAGATGCCATCTGGGGTAGTGGCAGAAAATGACATGGTTTAAACGATGGGCAAGAATGTGCTGCAGGGCAGGTGAAAATACAAATGCAGTATCGCATTGCTAGTCATTTGCTTTAAGTGTTAAAGATCCTCTGCATTAAATTTCCTAGCCAAGGTTAGAAGGACATTATGTTTGGCTACCTTCAGCTACTGGTATGGAAACCAGCTGCAAGAAAAATGTAGGATTTAAATACATTTTAAATGGGTATTAATTTCAGTGCTCTATGGTGTGTTATTTCAGAGATGAGTAGTGGTGTTCCCGGATGATTTTCCCCCATTATAAATCCCCATGACTGAAAGCAAGTAGCTTGCAATGAATGACACACTCAAGGTAAAGTGAGATCGCTACCTGCTGTTACAGCTGGTAGAAAAGAAAAACAATTAATAACAACAATATCTCATTTTTTCTCCATACATCTTAAAAGATGAACAAGTGACCCAAATCTTATGATAAAAGAGGCAGTTTCTTAAAGTTAAGATTTTTTATTGCAATCCAGCTGGTACTGCTGTTCTGAAATATTATTTTTACTTCATTAAAATTCTTAAGTACTTCTATTTCCTTAGAAAATCTATATTTCCTTTAGCGCCTGGCAGAAGAATCAGACTAGATTCTTTGGAAGGCAAAAAGAGGAAAGAATTTATCCTACCAAGGTAAAAAGTATAGAAGAGATGTTTTTTGAAGATGGAAGAGTTTTGGAATCCATGAATACTTCTCTCCTTGACCCAGATACTCCCTTCTTGCTGGTAGAAATATTAAAACATTGAGAGGGATATGGAACCTCTGTCCAACACTTATCCCCATGGCTAATTTTTTCTCTGTCTCCAGTACTGCTGAGATCAGTTACAAAGCAAAGTTTACACAGAATCACTGGAGTAGACATATACTACAGCCCCTTTGCATAGATGAGTTTAATGAAATGTTTTGGCAAATGGTTCACCACTCTTCAAAAAAACATGACTGTTCAACTCTGACTTTGGTATTGCCAACATCGAATGTCAGAAAGTATGCACCAGGTAACCTTTGATTTAGGGGTTGCAGAAATATTATAGTATTCACAAGCAATATTTTTCTGTTTTTCAGAATATTAAAGTTCTTACTTTCCAGCCTCAATTACAAGACTTACAATAGAAAGTCCTTATCTTAAAAAATATATTTGCATGTACAGTAGTGAATATAATATATTATTATAGATTAAATTAAATGTAGTTTTAAGAAAGATGTTAAATATGTTGAGATTTAGGATAAAGTCATAAAAAATAATGAATGGTAATCAGTATTTGTACTGATTTTCTATTTCACAGAGAGTTAATTCTCATATATCATTTAAAAAGTGTTGCTTTTCTGGAAATTAAGAATTATGTGAGTCACTGGGTTCAACATAAAATTATTTTTAAGTACTTCAAACAAAGCTTTTAAAATAGTAGTCTGGTATTTTGATTAATTTGAGAGTATTGCAAGCAAAAGAATAAAAATACCATCTTCTTCTTCTTCTCACACCAGAAAGCAAGTTGGAGGGTGAATTTTGGGACTGCATTACTACAAGGGAAGAAAATATGAGAACGATGTTTGAAATGTCATGTCAGTCATTGCTGTTGGAGTTTTTCTATCCATTGCCATGCTTAATCCTCCGACCCCAGGGAAACACCAGAACAGTAACAAAGAGTAATTTTGTCTTGCTTAGCCTACATCCAGGAAATAAATACTCTGAAGCTTACACACAGTTCTGTTCTTCATGCAGCAGGTTTCCACAGTGTTCACTGTTGTTGACAAGAAACAGGGTGAAATTTGGATGAAGATTGAACCACTGCTGACAAAGTGTTAAACCAGAGACTTCCTACAACCTCTCCTTTTAGTGCATGCTTGAGAATAAAGAGGTTTTTGGTTTTTTTTTAATATGACAGAAGAACACATTATTTTGAAAATTATAATCCAATTTTTTCTTTTTTAACATCAGGAAAATTGCAATGAAATTTACTGCCCATCCAGTGGCTGTGTAAAAAGCAATGTGTTGACAAAACATCACTGCACAAGAAAAAGTAGCAGTATAATCAAACTACCATAAGTAGTAGCAGCTATCTTAAAATTGTCTGTCTTCCTTTTACTCTCCTTCTCCTAACTTGCAGCAAAGATTTGCAAATGTGAGTTTTAAAAGCATTTCCTCAGCATTCCTTGGTATGTAATTGTAGTAATTGTATACACCATTACTGACAGTAACTGCATCAGTACAGAATGTACAAGAATGCTATTTCTTTGAATACTTCTTCCTTTGATCACTGCTCCTCTAAATAATATAGGAGGTTACTAATATTATTTTCTTTAGCATTGATTTATCACAAAGAAAGCACCGTTGCTTCTTATTGCTTTTAAGTGATGCGTTCCTGTTGAAGTCTGATTTTATACCACAACTATTGCTAAAATACAGCACTACCAGGCTCGAAGAATGGATTTACAAAATTTATTCACTGATCTGTTGACATTAAAATTTCCTTTAAATGTGCAAGCTCATATTGACCTAGCACCTTTGAATTACAATGTCTCTCAGATACTATAATACTTTATATGTTGTGGTGTTTTTTATTATTTTTATTATTTTCTAAACCTCCCATCCCCCTGTTTTTAAGACTATTCTCTCACTGCAGAGCTTTCGGTGGAGAGACATCTATTTTACATTTTATGGCCCAGTACGTGAGATGGAAGCCAAACTTCAACAGCATTCTCAAAGAAAGCGTCTGCTGTTTGTCTACATTATTAGCTTTAACCTCTTTGCACAGCAAATTATCCAGTAACTGCCTGGAACTTTAAAAGCAAAGCAATTAACATGAAATCAAAACTGAATAGTAACTCAATAAGTGAAAAACACAAAGCCAAATAAATAGATGAACAAGCCTATATAAGAACATCATACTTTCAAAGGTTCAATCTCTGATTATCAGACAACAGCATGAAGCATTAAGAAATCTCTGGGAAAAGAAATCCTTTTTTATACCTTTTTCTATTTCTAGTATAGATTTGTGTTAAGTCGAATGGGTTAGTGCAATATGGGTAGCTGAAATAGGTACATAAAATTCATTTAACTTCATATAGATTTAAAAATTCATTAGCCCCAGTTGGTACAAAAGATTAACAAAATCTGAATTTATATAAAAACATACACTTTTTTCATACTACTGCCATAAGTTTATTTTGATATCTACTGATAAACCACATAGTGTATATACAGGTGCATGTATTTTCCTTATCTACTGATAAGTAGAGTTTCAAAATAATATAAAAATGCAGAAATTGCAAATATAAAGGCATATTAGGCTAATTAATTGTTATTTCTGCTTTTCTCTAATAAACTTCTAGAAAACTGAAGTGATTAGAGGCTTGCCACTTAAATTCCATTGACTTCTATGAAATTGCACATGTAGTCAGGAGCACTGCTTAATTTAAATATTTTATATACATAATATCATACATCCTCACTGACATAAGGGAATAAGGGCCTAAAGATGCATTACTTTCAATCTCCACAAAGCTTAAGTGCTGAATAGTTAAAATTTTTTGCCTAAAAACAGAATGGAGAAAATTGACATTCAACATGACATATAGCAATGTCTATGATAAGGAGGCACAGAAAGGAATTTGCTCTTAATTAGAAGTGGAACCACTTTATCAGGAACTTATTTTATAGAGTTAGTTAGGGTCCTTAAAGATCATCTAGCTCCAACCCCCTGCCATGGGCAGGGGTACTTTCCAGTGCCAGATTTGTGGAATCATAAACTTTCCTGACAGTTCAATTTTTCCTTTGAAATGCTTGATCTATACTTTTGAGTTAAAGTATGTGAGAGAATTTTCCCAGTTTAGTAAAAGTGCTTGTATCAGCTGCATACAGCTGAGAAAATGCAGAGGAAATGCAGTTTAACTGTGTATCTAAGCTGACAAAAAATTCTCTCAGAAATTTGGAATTACATCTGGCCAAGAATGTCAAGGAAAACAAGAAGAGCTTCTTCAAATACTTCAATACAAAAGCAAAACAAAGGATAATGTGAGACCAGAACTAAATGGAGGTAATAACAGAGAATGCAAAGAAAGCAGAACAACCAAATGCCTTCTTTGCATTGTTATTCAATGACAAGACCAGCCCTCAGGATCTCTGAAACAGGAGATCAGGGTAAAGAATGTTGGAAGACTTTCACTTGTTCAGGGGAAAGTGGATTAGAGATCATCTAGGAGAACTTGACATCCACAAGTCATTCACACACTGTTGTTTCTCTCTTAATATCACTGGTGACCTTGACAACATGGAAAGATGTAGTCCTAAGGAATTAGGAGGATTTTAAAAATACTTGCAAATGTTTGTCCTTCTCATATGCTTAGCATTAATTCAGTTAGCATTCAGACCATGCAGACATTACAGACATCAAAGAAAAGTGGTGTTGGACAGCAAGACAATGGGTAACTCCTTGGAATGATGAACTAACGCACCTTTGAGTACTGCTAGTGACAGAACATCTTTCAGAAAGAGCAGATCCCAGAAGCTTCAGCACTAGCTATCATATAGCCAGCATATATGGCTTGGTGTCATCTGTACATAAAAGGTGAACAACAATAAAAATGTGTCTCCCCTTCCCACTGATCATGTCCTTCATTTGAGGTAGCAGTTTCTAACAGTTCCTTCTTATATAACAGTTTAAAGAAAAGGGTCAACAATATGTTTTGTAATTTATAATATGTTGTCATATGTGACAAGCTGCAAACTCCTTGCAAATGTTAGAAAAGGTAAATCAAATTTTCAGTTCTCATGTGTGTAATATTATCAGGAAGACATTTCAGATGTATCCTCATAGCACTACATGTACACAAAGAATGAGGACCCCACATGAAAACTCAAGTGCAACAAAGACCCAAAAAATTTTAGCCTGTTTGTCCAGAAAAAAGAACAAACACTTTCTCTGAAATTTACATCATAGATGTAAAAACAATCGCAAAATGTCTGTGTACTAAAAAGCAAAATTCCACTTTTAGGAGAACAGGCAATTGTCGCCTTTGACTCATCCTTGTATTTAAAAATGACCAGGATTAAAGATATTTCTAGCACATGTCCTAGTATAAGTTCCAGTTCATATGTAGTGCATTTGCTATAATATCATACAAAAGAAAAAATATTCACAGTGCAAATAATGGGAAAAGAGAATTATTATATCTCTAAACAGAAGAGCAATATAAATTTTAACAAAAGGAAAGCTGGAAAATTAAAAAAATATTCATACATTTTGGAGGGATTTTAAATTACCTTTGCCTATGTTCTTACATTTTGTTTGATTTTCTCCTACAAGTCCCACAGAGTATTATGAAAGGATGATACCTAAATATTTCCACAGGATTTAAAAGTGATCTTGAAACAGCTGCAATTAAACTAATAACAAAAAAAAAGCTTTTAGGATTTTATATTGTCTGCCCAGAGCTATCATGGTAGTAGTACAGACAATGTATTAGTTACTTAAGTTAAAATTGATTTTCATTTTTCTGTAAGACAGAAACTTTCGCCATACGAGACTAGGATCTGTTCTCTCTGAGGCCCCTGAAGAGTCTCTCTGCTGGAGGTATTGTGATTGTCACTGAATCCTGATGGCACCTATATAGGAGAAACAAGCCTGGTCTTGCTGCCTTTAATATCGGCAGTAGCATTCCCAGCAACTTACAAGGCAGGAATTGAGATAGGACCTAAGCACTGCCTTCATGGTCTTATCTTCCCTCAGTTCCTGCTGCCTATTAAGAAAACCTTGAATTTTAATGTCCATAAATCCCACAGGACTCATTACTACACAGGAGGGCAAAAATTAGTTATGCATGTGACAGCGATATACAAAGACTTTTACTGAATGTGCAAACCCTGGAACTGGCATGGTTGTGGGATGAGTATCGCCTAACAGATATTTTTCCATAGTCATTGAGAAAATTTAATTTCTGAGAATTAAATTATTAATGTCAGCAAAAAGGCTTTAAAATCAAAGATGTGTGAGAAGTCCTTTCTGCAGAATAACTCTGCTGGCAACAGTAATAGAAAAAAAGAAATTAATTTTTCTAGGTCAGCTGTTTCCCTTCTGTGAGACACCAAGGATATATGATTATAGATTCTCTAAATTGTAGAGTGGATAAGACAGGGAAACCTGATATTTCATCAAAATAAGATTTTTGGTGTCTCCACCTTCCAGGGGCATGAAGTAGCTCCAATTCAACCACCTTCAATAACCTTGATTTTCCATGTCAGTAATCTACTTTATTTGAGGTGCCAGATGGACTCTCTGTCCTCCTTAAATGGAAAGCTTCTCCTTTCGCTGTGCGATTGGTCAAAAGGTACCACCTGCACTCTATTTGGAGTGATGTCAATGTCTAGAAAAGATAATGATTATAAATTAATCTTAAAAAAGAGCACAAAGTATAATGTTGAACATATAAAACTTACACTATTGAGTGGCAAGAGTTCTAAAATAGGATTTTATAACAGACTTCTGAATATGATAAGTGATTCCAAAACATTCTGAATAGATTTTATTTGAGCCAACAGATCAGCTTATAAGGATGAGGAAGGGTAGGAGTGAACACTGCTTTTTAGCTGCTCTGACTACTTAATTTTTTTCCTTTAATCTGACTCACACCAAGTACTAGAGTCTCTGATGTAATTCCTTATTAGCAGCAGTGAATGATGAAAAGCACAGTGGCCTTCACAGACATTTCAGAGCTGACAGGTCTATTCTTTGTGGACAAGATACATCATTACTGATAAAATTTTGACTTTCACCTTAGTGAGATTTTCTAAAAAGTGTGCTAAAAATAATTTGAGTAATTTGGGAGCTTCATTGCAACTTTGAATTGGATGCAAACAACTTCTGAATTATGCTCTGCTTGTTTTACACAGCTCTTCTCCATAGGTACAACATATGCCTGAAATATGATTCTATATTGTGAAATTGAACAGGGAAATACCAGGATTAAGTTAACAGTGTAGTTAACAGTGATATAAGTATAGGGAGGACAGAAAATTTTGTATGGTTTTCCATTTCGTTTGGTTTCCTTCTTCCAGTCTAACCCGAATAATGTGTTACTTTACTGGTGCACTTTCATTTGAATTATTGGGAGGCACACATAGGTCTCCAAGAATTGACACTGAGAAATTGCAATTATTATTGAGTTGGGCTTGGACATATTTCATTACACTGATATTTATTTCTCTCTCATGAACTGCAATATATAGCTGTCTTCTTCAACTCAAAAGACATCAAAGTTTTTAAAGAACTTGAGACCATTACTGAAGTCACATTGCAATAACTCTAATAAATTGCACCTGTGAACTCCTCTCTGGTTTATTTATATACTGTATCACAGGTTATTAACAGAAAATAACCCACTGAGATACAACATTCTTGTTTACAGTGAGATGTTGGTAGTGACAGCAGGAATAAAAAACATAAAATCAACAGGGAACATAGAACTAATAAAAAGACAAGGGTCTATAAAGCAGAAAAAAAATTCCAAAGCCAACTGTGAAGGCAAAAATAAAATAAAATAAACTTCCATCATAAAACAATCAAAATTTTGCAGTATATTTATAGGTACTAGAGAGCACAAATACCCACTGAGCTTGAATACTTATGGCTGTCAGGAAATCTGTGAGCTATTCAGAATCAAAATTTGATCAGCAGAACATATATCTCAAATAGCAGGTTTTGTCTATTTCACTAGAGCAAATGAAAAGGATAAAAAAGGAAAGAGGTAGAGAAGAAGAGAAGAGAAGAGAAGAGAAGAGAAGAGAAGAGAAGAGAAGAGAAGAGAAGAGAAGAGAAGAGAAGAGAAGAGAAGAGAAGAGAAGAGATGAGAAGAGAAGAGAAATCATCCACTGAGAAAACTACATTTAAGGATAAAAAAAATAAACAAAATTTTTAAAAAATTGAGAAACAGAATATTTTGAAACTGATTGGACTCATTTTTCCCCTTAAAATAGTTTACAGATGAACATCTAGTATCTTTACAAGTATCCTGATACATACTATGGATAGATGACGTGAATATATTAACCATTCTGTTGCTCAATACCAAAATTTCTCTTTGTCACACCAAGAGAAAAATCATCTGAGACAAGAATAATAACCTGAAAGCGGTGAGGCTATGCTGATTATTTTATATATCATTTTATATTCTGTGGGATGTAGTCTATAGAGGTCTGCAAAGCTCCTCATCATTTTGCAATCCTCTACATCAGTTTTTACATTGCTTTTCTCTTTACCTGCATTTGTTTGATGTCACATTATTTTCAAAGGGGCAGAGGGATTTTTAAAAATAAAGTTGTTTTTTTTTTTTAAGAAAGATAATAAGTAGGTGTGTCTCTTTCTACTCCTGATAGTGGAAAACAAAGAAATGTTAAAATTTTTATCACTTATTAGTTGACAATGAGTGATTCAAAAGTGACATCTATCAAAATAAATAAAAGGCAGAAATATTTCCTAGCTACAAGTACTACATATTTAGGTTGGAAAACATACTACAAAATGCTGGTGGGATTGTAAGAGGCTAAACTTTGGTAAAAGACACACAACTACATCCTCATCTTATGTGGAAGTGTATCTCCTCATTTATGGCATAGTACATATCTGGGATAAAACCAGTTCACATATCACTCAGTCCCAGAGAACAGTGCCAGGCACAGAGTAACAGAGTCCTGAGGTTTGGCGATGGGACAAAAATTTTATGTCACCAGGAAAAAAATAGCAAGAGCAATAGGAAAGGCAAAAATGTTGCTGGCTAGCTCTTGAAAATCCAGTCCCACTTGTCATCTGAACTGAGATTCTCTGGTTCATTCAATTAACTCTGAAATTATTTCCTCATCCCTCAGACCTATTTCATTATCCATGCACAGAATTGCTACAGAATCACTCTGAAAACCTTATCTGCCCTTACCAGCAGGATGTAGTTTATATCAGTCAAGATGGAGTCACACAGCGCCCTTTCCCTTTAGTGTGGACTCTTCAGGAGTGTGAAGGTTTTACAATATAAATAATATTATTCCTTATTCTGCTTCTCATTCTGGGGCCAGTAGTAAAATACAATAAACTAATTTCATTTAGTACAGGTACTGCTCTCTGGGCTAGTCACTGACCCCCTGCATTAATTCTCTAAATAATGCCCAAAGGGTAAATGATATCACCCAGCTTCCCAAGAGCTGTATATCTTGTGGGGTAATTTCACTGAGGGTCTACTCTAGCTGGATGCCTTCCTGGCATTCTGCACCTCTAGCAGGGAGTATTCCTGTACCGTTAGATGTTTGGGGCTTTTTTTTATCTTTTTTTTTTTTTTTTTTAATTCTCTTTTTCCCCTGCGTCATTCTGAACAAAACAATTCACAGCATTGTCAAAAAAGCTGAAGTAGACAACACCCTGTGTTATTTTTTCAGCTGAAGGGAGTCATTATTGTTACAAATAGCTTCACTTTAGAAATCAGCTTCATGCTCACCCCTCCTAATGAGCAGAGATACCTGATTTATTCACTTTGTGGATTTAAAGTCATTGACTATAACAGTTGTAGTGGAAGTGATATACAGCTTGTAAGTCATACACATCCCTTGTGAGGTTTTCCAAGGAGAATATCAGCATTCGTGTATGATTTTAAGGAAAAATCTTCCCCTAATATTTACAAAAAAATAGTGGGCAACAATTCTTTGCACTATTTCTTGTGCACCTCTATGCAACAAATCTGTACTGAGCTGATTAGCATTAACAAGCTGGGAATTAAATATCAAGATGATTAGGATCATCTGATTTTTTGCCACTCTACCACGCCGTACTGTTATCAGCAAATCTTGGAAATTAACTGATCTGATCTGCCTTGGGATAATGTTAATATATATAGCATAACCTGGGCTTTGTTCCACTTCATCCTATATATATTGTTCTGAATGTAAAATTGTGTATTTGTTCATCAGTAATAATTTTATTAGTATAAAAAAGTAACAAATAAACCACATTTTTTTCTGTTGTTTCTTAAGCAGTGAAGTAAATTGGACTTTAATTGCCAAATTAGAAGTGGCCACCTAATCTACAGTGCAAAGTTATTTTAATTTATAATGGACATTTTTGCTTAGCTCATACGTATCTGATGTATTTAAAAGAAAATAGAGGGGTAAAAAAAAAAGTACTTACAAAAGAGTACAAAGGTCCCTGAAGACACAACATCTCATTTTCAATTCATTTGGCAAGAATACTAATTGCATTATCACATATTCAACAGCATTCAGCTAAATTTATTCGCTCATCCTTAAACCTGGGATGTCTGGCAGGTCACTGCCAAAAAGCACTACCTTGAGAATCTCAAATGATCATATACAAAGGAAATTAGATGTAGAGCTGCTGAAAAAAGAATTTCTCACAAAGAAGTTAAACCTCTGAGATTTCAGTCTTTGCCAGTTTTATGACTGAGTAAAAAAATGCATTTGTCTCCATAAACTAAACAAAAAAACCAAGCCCATAACTTTCATGAGCATAAAAGAGAAAGAAGGAAAATATACTGGAAGATCTGCAAATCATAAAGCATGACATTACAAAGGATATAGATGAATCAGGAGTCAACATGCCAAGGAGCTGCATCCCACAATCTTATACTCTATCATGTGCGTGTTGTACTCAATTTCACTGATTCTGAAATAAGAAAACGAAATTCTAAAATTACTTGAATTTTTTGTTTCCTTTTTTTTCAATAAGTTTGGCATTAAATTAAAGCCTGCATATTTCACAGCATGAAGAGAGAAATCAGGAAAATGAGGAGGGATGACAGGAAAAATCAGGAGAACGGTGATATTTATTATCAGGTATAGGAGCTTCAACAATGTGCTGTTTAAACACAACATGAACAAATCAAGACTCAAATAATAAGTTTAAACAGCAATCATACTGGATAGCATCCTGTCCTTCAGGTATGTCAAAGGGCACCATTCAACTTGGTGTCACCTGGAAATGTGCTGAGACTGAACTCAATCCTTTAGTTTATATCGTTAATGAAGAAATTAAATTACTTCGGTCCTTGAGGAACACCACTTGTCACTGATGTCCATTGGGACTCTGTGCCATTGACCACTACCCTCGGGATGCAACCATCCAACTGCTTTCTTATCCAACATCCACTTATCAAATCCATCTCTTTCCAATTTAAAAACAAGGATGTTGGTGGTACTGTGTCCAAGACTTTACCAAAGCCCAGATAAATGACTCTGTAGCCCTTCCCTTGCCCACTGACAGAGTCACTTCACAATATAAGGCCACTGGCTTGGTCAGGCAGGACTAGCCTTTGGTGAAGACACACTGGCTCTCTCAAGTCACCTCCCTGTCCCCCCTATGCCTTATCATAGCTTCTAGGAGGACCTGTTCCATGACCTTCCCCGGCACAGAGGTGAGGCTGACAGATCATTAGTTCCCAGGACCCTCCTTTCTATCCTTTTTAAAGATGACTGCATCTCTATGAATCATTATTTTGTATCATTTATGTAATATTACTTTTACAGTCACCTGGGACTTCACCTGATGGCCAAGACTTTTCAAATGTGGCTTGGCACTACATCAGAGATATCCCCTCGGACTCTGTGATGCATGTCTTTGGATCCCATAGACTTATGCACATTCAGGTCTTCAGGTGGTCATGAACCTGATATTTACTTACAGTGGGAAGCAGGTCGCTCCCCCAGTCTTCATTCTGCTGCACATCCATTCCAGAGATGTGGGAAGAGGTGTTGCCAATGAAGACTGAGACTGTTGTTACCAGTTTTCCACCATTTTTGGGGGGATAAATTTTCTTTGACTTTACTATTCTGGTTAGCATACTTGTAGAAACCCTCCCCGTGTTTCTCTATGTCTCTTCCCACATTCAGTTCCATCTTCGCTTTGCCTTCCTCAACTTGTCTCTACACAACTGAACTTCAATCTCTATACTCTTCCTATGCTATCTCTCCTTGTCTCTACTGTCTGTGCACTTGCTTCTTCCTCTTTAGTTCCCTACTCAGCCATGCCAGTCTTTCAACCCTTGTCTGATTTCTTGCCCCTGGCGGCTGCTAACCCTTACACTCCATCAAAGGTTTCCTCAAAGATCTGCCAGTTCTGTTACACTCCCTTGTCTCTGAGGGCAGTCTGCCAGGGGATCCCATTCACTATCTCCTTGGAAAGCTGGGAGTTTGCTTTCCTACAGTTCAGGTGCCTTACTTTATTTTTCACCTGATCCATATCCCTGAGGATAGTGATTTCCACCAATGTATGATCACTGCAGCTCAATAATTTATTCTCCAGGTATTCCAAGAGTTTTCTGGATTGCATACAGCTCACTGTGCTACTTTTCTGGCAGATGTTAGGGTGGTTGAAATTCCTCAGTAGGGCAAGAGTCTAAAAGTGTGATGCCTCCAGCTACAGGACACTGCAAGTGTGCTGCAGTGTAACTAGGACACATCAGAGTCACTGGCAAAAGGCCCGCAGTAATGACCACATAAAAAATTCCTCAGAAATGTCTTCTCTAACAGGACTCATTTGCTATGCTTAAATAGTCAAACAGTCAAATAGTCCTTTTGAAGCACAACACTATCTTAAAAAGGTCACTTTCTACTGTCTCAGTGATACTGTGTTCCTTCACATTGTCACTGATTATAGAATACTCTTTTCCATCTAATGAAATGTGGCATAAGTGGCTTTTTGTTTGGTTGGGTTTGTTCATTTTGGGTTTTGGTGGTTGTTGTTTTGTTTTTGTTTTTGTTTTTAAGTTCAGTGAACATGAACATAGTTCAGATTAACATCTTCCCCCAAACAATTCTGAGTGGTCAGTTTAGTGGATTTGTACATACTGTTATTTATCACTTCATTAACTTTTGCTGTCTTAGAAGTGATTGGTTGGGGATTGTTGGGTTTTTTATATTCATAGTAAATTTTTAAAAATATTTTCAGTGGTAGATGTATTCCTGAGGTGAAAACACCAATAGTCTGGACCTTGATATTAATTTCATTTAATTTAATTGACCTATACAGCATGTCTGCATTATTCCAAGTCACTGGGCAGTATTAAAATTCATTTTCCAATGTTTGAGCAACAGGTTCAGATTTGTTACTCTGTACTCCACCCTCTCCCCCAAAACAGTCAATGTATCATAACTTAGCTATAACCTTCTTTCCTTATTATCTTTGCAACTTGATGTCTCAGTATTAGTTCAGTATAACTTGACAATAAACAATTGTAGGATCTATCCTACAATGGATACTAGAAGCAATCCTTCTAGTATCCATTAAATCCTATTGTTAATGATTTTCACATCAATGCAGTATAAGGTAAATTGGCTAAGTAGAATAGCGCTAATTTTTCAAACAGATCTCAATCGGGGATATTGTGTCTTCATAACTGACGACTGAAAAGGTAATGAAGCAGAACTTAAAACAAGTGCTGTGCCTTGGCCTTGCTGTATATTACTAACAATAACACCAGAGCTGAGGAAACTGTTCACTGTACTTCAGTGGGGTTGTTTGTGGAGCAAGCTCCTGTCAGTGTAATGGCAGCAGTGTCAAATTCATGGGTTATGTTTACACTGTGCTACATTGTTATGTTAAATGCAGTAAAGTTCCATCAAGATTACTTTCATAAGAGAATGCAGAATGAAGTATCCTCCAAAGCCAAAGTGTGTTTAAATTCACCTTTTTTGATGTCTTCTAATAGCCCAGTACAGTATCTGAAACAGAAGAAATCTCATTTCCAGGCTGCCAGTTCAGTCTATGTATACAGGTGGGCATCTCTCTGCTGGTCTCACAAAACTTTTAATGCAGCTGTTTGGCATTAGTAAGTCTGCTAGAAATCACATTGTCAAGAAAACATAATGGGCTTTTCATATATATTTGTCTCCTTCTGGCTGTCCATCTAGCTTATGGTTTTCTGACATTGCTTTCAGAATTGGACCAATGCTCATGTGAACAGTGCTGTCATGGCCAGGATGGCCTGCTCTGCATTATCCAGTTTGTGCAAGGACAGCGGGCTGCTGTCCCAGGCAGAGAAGCTTCTACATTAGTGTACAAGGCTCTAGAGTTGACAGATCACTACTTCCAAGGGGGAGCACAGGATACCATTTTCTCATCTATAACCTTTATACTTTGAAGGTTAAGAGTCTGCCCAAAGTGTTTCATATCAAGAGCAGGAATATTTCTAAAAAGAGAAACCAAATCAAACAAAACAACTTTGTTTTTAAAAGACCTTAGCCAAAAATCATTCCCTGAGTTAAGGAACTTTATAGGTCTTTGTAAAGAAACTGTGAGTACAGAGCATATCTTATGAACAATCCCAAAACATAGATTCTTACAATACTCTCTGCCTCACAGACATTCACACACACACACAAAAAAGGACATTTGTGGGTTTGTGTATTACCAGTTGTGTCCTTTCTAACTCAGGCCTTTTGAAATTACTCAATTCACAGCTAGAGATTATTTCCATACAGAACACATTTGATTAATGAGGCCAGCTCACATTAGTCACAGTTCTTTCAAGAAAAACTTTGATACAGGCCATCTGTTGGAGTCTAGTAAGACTATACGCACACGCAGGCTAAAGCATTAAGCAAAGTATCTGAAGAGAGATTAAGAACACAAAACAGGCTGTGTTCTGAATTAGTTCCTCTAATCTGCTCAAAAGTGATTTGACATCAATAAAAGCAAAACCAGGGTGATTTGTTCTCCACTGCTTCTCAGATAAACTTTAAATTCAGATCTTGCAATTTTTTTTCCAGATAGTCAATAAAATAGACCTTTTTTTTTTTTTTTTAACTACAGTGTTAAAGGCATGTAGTCTTTGTTTTAAAAGACTGGAAATCTCCAGCTTCATGCCCTTAATTTCCTTCCAAGTTAATAGAAGTGAAGGTGGATGTGAACTGCAACATGCTTCACAGAAGTCACCTTCCTGTCTTCCTGTAGGAGGCACTCCTCATAAAAGTCATGACCCAGACAACAGTCTCCAGGTTCCTGCAAACACTGGCAATTTGACTGTCATCTTACAGTGAGAAGAATGCTCATCTTGGTCTGCTGTACACTTTTTAGATAAAGTATGCCATACTTGGCAGCTTGTGGAGGGTGGAGAGGGGAATGAACAAAGGAACTTTTTATATGGACCCGGTTCTGTAATTTTTTGTGTTGGACCTTCTGTAAAGACAGACTTCTAGAACTCCACCAGCAGAGTCAACAGTGCACATGCTGCACATGGATGTGCAGAGGGAGATCAAAAAGCCAGAGTTTTCAGCCTTGGGTACACAATAGGTGGAATTCTACCAGTAACCTGGGAGGCATTCTTACATCTTATGTAAAAACTGATGGGAGAATTTGTGTGTGAGAGTGCTTGTGTGCAAAGTATAAAAGCAGAGAGTAAACACATATTGGATTTTCCCTTTTCAGTCCTCAAAAGTTCTGCAAGAAGCTTATGACTTTCACTTGGAATCACCCTGAGTATTCCTATCAAAACTTTTGCCATAATCAGGTCATTTCTGAAGAGTGCATCGTGAGTGCTCAATTTTGAATTGCCAGATAAATAACTTGGTTGTGAATATGCACAGAGGCCACAGGGGCAAGGTTCTTTTGTGTCTTGAACTTACTAGCTCTTGAAATCAAGCTCATTATTTTCTGTGAATGATTCTCAACCAGTGAAAACTCTGATTAATACAATATTTTGGAAAAGAAGAATGAAAATTATATGAATGCACTGAACAGATGTTCCATGTAAATTTTGATCATTACTCCTGTATGACATTATTTCTGTATAAAGGGATCATAGTTTACTGTGGAAATGCTTCTTTTTTTGCATCTTCCAGATGCTAGTACCTGCAATGAAATGAACTAGATGTTTGGTTGTCATCCTTGACATTCTTTATTCAAATAAAAACCAACATCTTAAACCTCCTTTAGGTTTTATCTCTTACATAGGACAGCTGGTGTAATGAAAGGGAAAATTGTTTGGACACATACAGTGTCTAGAAGGGGGCTGAAGAATTATGCATTTAGCATAATATTTCCCAACATTTTAAAAAGTAATATGTCATGGAAGGTACATAACAATAATCAAACTTGGAGGGAGACAGAGAGAGAAAGAAAAACAACATGGAAAAACTATCTAAGCAACAACAGTGGCTTGGGTAGCAAGGAAGATTTAGATCTAGAAAGGTTACAAATCCTTTCAACAAATAGAGGGCATGCCTTCTCAGCTGTATAAACACACCCACTTTTTCTGCCTGTTTCTTCCACTCATAGGTTAATTCTTTTAACATGTCTTGCATCTTAGTAAAAAAAAACCTTCTATTTTTCTTAATTATGTTTCTTTCATTCTCCTTGGGTATCCGCTGTTGCACTTTTACTGAGGATGGCAACAAGGGAAAAAAGCACTGGACTTTACACAATTAGTTAGAGTAAGATTCTTAATTAAGTATTTCTCCAACATTATTGGCAACACTGGAAATTAACTAAGGCTGATTCAGAGAGGAGACTTTATCTGGATAGATTGCACCACTGCACCATCTCAGAAACAAAAGTAAATTCTTAATATATCCACTGTATTTCAAAAACAAGTAAATACCTTGTGACTAAAAATACAGAGAGGTCAGTGCAGACACCTATTTCTATTCCATGCCAGAAAAAGGATATTAAATGCAATCACTGCTGCTGAAATGAACTGTAGTCCCCTGTGCTTATAGTACATGGCCAAAGAATGAGCAGCTATAGTTCTCCTTTTCTCCTTGCCTCCTCTATACCCAGTTAAATTCTGTATGCTTCTGTACAGTCATTTATCAATGCTAATCCACATCTCAGTGAATTTCCTGAGCTCATATGGCAGCTACTTTCCCAAGACCAAGTCTTCAATGTATTCAGATAAGGATGGACTGGTTCAGAGAGTTCAGGTAGTTTCATAAATTCTCTACAAAGCTATAAATCATATTCCTTGATAGCAGTCAGTCACAGTATACTTGATAACAGGAGAGACACGGTATGCTTTGCTCTATTAAGATTTCCCATGTGGCATGATAAATTTCATACTCTACAATAGAAATACACAGGCGATTTGCACCTCTTCGGTGCTTTTATTTGGTCATCTCACTTCTTGCCTGAATGGCTTTGAGCAGATGCCTGAATGACAACATCATATTTCAGGCACTGGCCTCAGACATTCAGTAGTCTCAAGCACTCTTTAGCCTTAGAGTTATCATTTATGGAATGAAGCTTAGAATCACCTTAAGCTTCTCATCCATTGCATTGCTCAGTATCAGTATCTTGATAATTAGACAGAAATTTATATAATTATGTGTCAGGACAAGATCTGCAAATGCATTCCAGCTGATTGATTTGGAGCATCTGTTCTCTTCTTAAATGACCATTTTTGTCCTATAGCACTGATGCTTGGCAAATCCATGTCTACTTTCTCTGTAATAATATAGTCTATGTATTTTATGGGCAAGAACCTAAGTAAAAAAAAATGTTTCTTACAAGCATGTAAAATATTTAAAATCTTTGGTTTCACTTTTTATTATGAAATAGGAATTTATAGGACCTTTCTGACAATAAAGAGATGCATCTTATTTCGATTCCAACTATAACTCTTGACAAAACTATGCTAGAGGTAAGGTGAATAAAATATGGTTTTAACAGATAAATTTATATAAATATAGGACTGTAAGACCCACACAACTAGCTTTCTATATTACTATATTTGCTTTACCTTGCAAGGTTTTGTTAGTGAGGTGGCTTCTAAAAAAGGAGACTGAGGTTTATATTGGACACACCTAATTCCAGCCAGCTCCAAAATAGCCCCATGCTGACCAACACAAAAGGTAAAAAATGCCCCTGTGAGAGACAGGAGTTTATCAGGATATCCTCTTAGGCAAACTCAGGAAGTAGGTACTTGATGAGTGGACAGAGAGGTGGATTGAGAACTGTCTGAATGGCAGATCCCAGAGGGTTACAATCAGTGGCACAGGATCTAGTTGGAAGCTTGTAACTAGCACTGTCCCCCAGTGCTCAATACTGGGCCCAGTATTGTTTAATTTATTCATTAATACCTTGGATGTAGGTGCAGATCCCTCCTCAGCAAGTTCAGTGGTGACACCAATCTGGGAGGAATGACTGATACCCCAGAGGGCTGTGCAGCTCTGCAGAAGGACCTTGACTGGTTGGAGAGATGGACAGAGAAGAACTTTCTAAAATTCAACAAAAGCAAGTGCAGGGTCTTGCATCTGGGGAAGAATAACCCCAGGCACCAGTATAGGCTCAAGGCTGACTTTCTGGAAAGCAGCTTTGTGGAGAAAGACCTGGGGGTCCTGGTGGACAGCAAACTATCCATGAGCCAGCAGGGTGCCCTGAAGGACAAGGCCAATGCTATCCCAGGGTACATTGGGAAGAACATTTCCAGTAGGTTGAAGGAGGTGGTCCTGCCCCTGGTAAGGCCACATCTGGAGTGCTGTGTCCAGTTCTGGGTTTCTCAGTATATGCAGCTCCTGGAATAAGTGCAGTGGGGTTGTCAAAGATGATATAGGGACAGGAACATGTCTCTTATCAGACAAGGCTCAGAGAATTGAGCCTGTTCAACTACAAGATAAAAATGAGAGGGAACCTCATCAATATGTGTGTGTCTGAAGGGAGGGCATCAAGAGGCTGGATCCAGGCTCTTCTCAGTGGTGCCAAGCAACAGGAAAAGAGACAACAGGCAGAAACAAATGCACAGGAAGTTCCATCTGAATTTGAGGAAGAACTTTTTTACTGTGTGCATGACCAAGCACTGGAACAGATTGCCCAGAGATGTTCTGGAGTATCCCTCACCAAAGAAATTCAAGAATCATTTGGTGAAAATGCTCTGTAATGTTCTGTAGGGTGACCCTTCTTGAATATGGAGATTGGATCAGATGACCCACTCTGGTCTTTTCCGACTGGAGTCATTCTGTGTATCTGTGAGCAAAATGTGGGAGAAAGAGCCCTGTAATACACTAGGGTCAGTAAGGAAGGATGGGGAGAAGAAATGAAGAAGCTACAAACATCAGACAGAGATTTCACTGCAGTCTGTAAAGAATATAGTGGTGAAGCAGGTTGTCCCCCTGCATCCAGTGGCCAGCTCTGTGCTGCAACAAGAGACAATGCCTGAAAGAAATTACATCCCATGGAAAACACAAATTAGCGTTGCCTCCTGAGAGAAAATGCAGTCTGTAGAGAGAAGGCCACGTAGGAGAAGATATTCTGACAAGACCTGTGTCCTATTTGGGATTAACACTAAATCTTTTCAGAAGAAGCCTGCTCCTGAAGGATTATAGTGCATGGAGAAGACCCATGCTGGAGCAGAGAAAATGTGTGAGGTAGGAAGAGTGGTAGTAGTGTGGTGGTTTGAATGGACCACATAGGGAATATTCACATTTTGGTTTCTGTATGTGTCCCTCTGTTAGTTGGACAGCATCTTCTGATGTTAAAAGGAAACCAGAAACTAAGATAAGTAATAAGAAGTATATATATGTTCACACATTCAACTTTATGGACAAGTAGAGATATATTTGAAAAAAGTATGCAAAACATGAAAATGCTCAATCCTGATGTAGCACTGTCCACTGCAACTTGAACTAATCTTTAATGTTCCAAGGGAAAGCTTTCATTCAAGGAGAGCGTTCTAAAGAACTGAAATCCTTGAGTCATTGTATCATTCTATTATCTCACTGAGCTTGTTATTTGAGCTCTGTTTTCTCAGAGTTATAAACAAGGTAGCAAGCCTGCAAAATGTCTAAAATTGCCAGCTTCTTCTTTTCTTTTGCTTTGAAAAAATGTACTTTAAACAATAAAATCAAAGGAAATTATCATGCGAGATTAACTTTTGAAGTTCACTCTGAGATATTTTGTTAGACAATGGCCTTGAAACTCCATGTTTTTAAGGGGGAATAATAGTAGTAATTCTTCCATTGGTGATGGTAGAATATTTTATCCAATAACAGTACTATTAATGCTCATGACCCGTGTGTGCTGACGATGACTTGGTATGGCTTTTACAACTGCTCAACACATGTTATAATGAACTCCAGATATCTTATCTAGCTTAGAATATATTATGTCCCTGTATTAAATTGCATCTGCCAGACAGCTGTCTATTCACAATAAGTAATATAATTCAGTAATTCTTAGATCTTACTCTGCTTCAGGCTATTGTTTCTTCCACTGATCTGTCAGGGAAAAATAATCAAAAATCTAACTAGTTGACAATTCTCTCAATAAAAATGTTTGCAGTGGTAGAAGCCATCAGTGAAACAAGTTGAAGAGAATTTTTTTATTCACAACAAGTCTCCATGTGGGACTATTGCACTGGAGAGACTTGAATAATTTAAATAAACTTCAGTAACAGGAATGCACAGAGGAAAGAAAATTTCCTTCCATGTGCCTTCATAATAAACATATTGCAGTGCAAGCTAAGACTGTGATATCTAAAATGACTTTGTCTTCATCATTATTTGCTTTGGGAATGATCAGTGTACATAACAGCCGTTCCTAGAATGTATTTATTTGGTCATAAATGCTCATGGAACTATGCAGATTCATGAAAAATCAAGATATGGTCCTGTAGAGTATTCATTTATGAAGCACTCAAATTTTACATATGTATTCCCCTGGTATTTCCTTTATAACAGAACAAATCATAAAACAAAGAAATTGTGCAATTAAAGAGGTGATATATGTTTGCTGAAAAACAAAATATGCACAGAAATTTTTTTAACAAGGATGTAAAATTTCTTTGCATGAAGAGGCCAGGAGTTAGTAAGAGTGAGAATACATTGTCTGTTTCCAATCAAATAGACACAGAATTGGAAAGAAGTGCTAGAAGCTGATGTCATTATAAAAAGTGAGTAAGCCTCATCTAAGTACTCCGTGTTACTCTTGGGCTGTAATTTGCTGTTTCTACCTGTCTGTCCTTTTTTCTCTTTTGAACATTAACATGGAGTATCGATGAAAGATGTGAAAAAATTGTTCTTTCACTTCATCTCACTAATTCAGTTTGCAATATGAGGTACAAGTGTATTTGGGGTGAAAAAATATACTCTTTCATTAAAAGTACAGGATGGCTTTTCATGGTAATTCAGAAAGAGGTCGTGATATCCAGCTGAAATTATGTAACCAATGGTAGGTAGAAATTACAAAAATCTTCTCAGAAAAAGTCAAGAGAGAACCTATTAGGGTAAATCTAAAATCCATAAGAATCCTTTTCTTATTCAGCTTTTGTTTCCATGGATTCATAAAAGAAAACAGTTTGCATTCTGCAAGCAAGGCGATTAGACTCTCTATGCCACTGAAAACAATGATGCCCATATAATCAAAGCTATTATAAGCCAAACTATGAGTATGAGTAATAGTGTCCCTGAATCTCCCTGGAATGCATACCCAGCTGCCTTTTTTGCAGTAAAAAATATGCTGTAGAGGGAAGAATCCACAATAAGTGGGTAGATTTAAACCACGGTTTAGTCTTCAAAAAATCTAATGACCTCTGGGAAATGTTGTAAGACTGATCTCTTTCTGCAGGCATTTCCTTATTCATAAATCTATTTTAATTATGGTCCATGGGCAAAAGTGCAAACTTGGCCCTGATCCACAGCCATGCTCACTGCTGTCACTTTGGGAGGTTCATGGAAAGATCAAGGAGAGTAACTGTAGCAACTAAATATTTAGTCATTATTATTCCTTCAGTACCCTATGGTTATACTCAGCATCATTAATAAGTGAATGTACTCATTGTTAGCTTACCGTTTCTGCTCCTTTTTCTCTCACTATCTCTTTTGCTTTGTCCTTAGGGAACTTTGCCTCTTTTTCTTTAGAAAACTGCCCTTTACTATTCTTTATTCGATTTTTTTACCACCACTGGTGAAAACTGAATTGCTGCCTGTCTGAAGTAGAATTATTGCGATTGTTTAACACCGAAAATGAAATGCCATTAATTGGTCCGGTTGCTTTCAGGAACCAATAGGGTATAATAACAATTCACCTTTTTTTGAATGTACCATTTTGTAAGGTTACAGATAAAAGTTGATACTGTCATATTGTTATATTCTACATAATATGCTTTATGTTGAATGAATTACCTATTGAACCTTATGGTTAGGAATATATTATTTTTCTTAAATAATTGACAAATCTGAATGTATACAGTGAGCTACATAAATATGCCACATATTTTTGCCTGACAAAAACATGGATTTTAACGGTAGTAGTAGTAGTACTTTCAAATGTTATTGAAAGTACTACAGTAGTAGTACTTTCAAATGTTATTTAAAATATTTTGTGAATAAGTTATCTTTATCTTTACCAGCTGTAGGAAATTTAACAAGGGTGAGTGCTGGATTCTGTGATGGAGCAATCCTGGATGTATGTTCAGACTAGGGAACGACAGGCTGGAGAGAAGTGCTGAGAAAAGTGACCTGGGAGTTCTAGATAATAGCAAATTGAATGAGTCAGCAGTGAGTGGCAGCCAGAAATTAAACAAGTAGCCCCAGGCAGCCAACCTTGTCCTGGACTGCATCAGACACAACATCACCAAAGAGCTGAGGGAGGTGATTGCCCACTCTACTCCGAGTCTCTAGAGATATGGCCTTACCTCAAGTCCTGTGCACAGTTTTGACCACCAGAACATAAAAAGGACATTAAGCTATTAGAGAGCATCCAATGGAGGGCTATAAAGATGATGAAGAGCCTTGAGATAAAGTGTTATGAGATGTGACTTCTTCTGTTCAGTCTGGAGAAGAGGAGACTGAGGGCAGACTTCACTGCAGTTACAACCTCCTCATGAGGGGAAGAGGAGGGGCAAACACTGAACTCATCTTTGTGGTGACAGTGACAGGACTGAGGGAATAGTATGAAGTTGTGTCAGGGTAGGTTTAGATTGGATATTAGAAAAAGGATTTCTACCCATAGGGTGGTTGGGCACTGGAAGAGGCTCCCCAGGGCAGTGGTCACAGCACTAGCCTGACAGAACTCAAGAAGAATTTGGACAATTCTCTCAGGCACATGGTGTGATTTTTTGGATTTGCTCTGTGCAGAGCCAGCAGTTGGACTTGATGATACTTGGGAGTCCTTTCTAAGTCAGGATATTCTATGGTTTATCATCAGTAGTGTTTAAGTTCACCTGACTTCAGCCAATGGGGCCAAAAATCAGTCACTTTGAAGGCTGGTGATTTGCTATCCTGTTCAAGTTGATGAGGAGATAAAACACAGCCCATGAACTATCTTACATTTAAGCCTTTTAGATACTCTTGAGAGATAGTTAGCAACTTGTTTGAAGCTACATCTCCATGTCTAATTCCATGCTTTGGCCTAAATCCCTTACTCAGTACAGGCTTGCATTTTTTGATCTTGTGATCACATTTCTTGACCGATGTCTTGGAATTACTACACTCCTTTATTTGAAACTCAGGAGCAGGCTCCTGTAACTGCTTGTTTTCTAAATTGGATAGTGAATACCTAAACCATCCTCAAAGTCCTTATGAACATTATTTAAATTCAATATTTGTAATCTTTTTTTGATATACAATTTTTTTAAAGTAACTAAAAAGTGCTATTAAAGTAAGAGTAACAATAAAGTATAAATTAATCTATAAGTCTAGTTAAATAAAAAAATTTGAATTATTCTCATTGCTATTTCAGTGGGTTGTTTTTCTTGGGAGCCAAAAATATATAAGTACAGAGAGATTTACCTCAATAAACAATACTTTGAAAGAAAATAATTTTTGATTGGTAGCATAATGAACTTCTCATGTTGGCATCTTGAGGATGCTTAAGTGCTCAGGAGGGTCTATGAAAAATATTTCTCTATGAAGAATTCTTAATTTATGTAGCTAAATCTATTTACATGGCATTTTAGAACAAAAAGAGTGGACTGTTTTCCTTGTGTATCATATTTTTGTAAATCTTAAAGCAGGCACTCCTCATTTTTTATCCAAATAAAGCAGACTGAAATCCAGTGGGAACAACCTGAAACTTTTCAGTTTGTTTGCTTTTCATGAAAACTGTTGCCCTTAGACACAAGAGTTAAGAAATAGAGGAATATTCCAGCAGTAAAATCCTTTTCAGCTTGCAATTTCATAATATTATTTCATGTGCATGTTATTTGATGAACATTAATCAGGCACTTTCCAAAATTAATTATTTTGGTATGACAGAAGGGGAAAGGAGGAAAAATACTACTAAATTCCAGGAACATGAAACTTTTCAAACTAAAAGTCTTTTCAAGTCTGTTATAACGGTAAATATCAGACAGAAAGAAAACCAGTTAATAAATAAACAGAATAAATATCTATGTATACTAGAACACCTTTTTTGCTTGTATTTTGCCTTGTACATTGTAGATAAGTTAAGAAAACAACCATAAATAATAAATAAGACATTAACTTAACCCTGTGACAACTTTCTTAGTGTATTACTGTACTCCAGCCTGGTAATAATTTCTTTTCTTGGTGTGTGTTTATACTAGGTTTGGCTGGAGTAATTTCCTTCGCAGTTACTAGCATGCATCTAAGTTTTGGATTTGTGCTGAAAACAGTGTTCATAATACAGGCATATTTTTGTTGCTGCTGAGCAGCTCTCAAACAGAGTCAAGGCCTTTTTAGCTTTTCACCCCACCCCACCAGATAGCAGGCTTGGGGTACCCAAGGAACTGGGAGGGGATGCAGTCGAGACAGCTGACCCCAAGTTACAAAAGTGATATCCCACAAAATATGCCATCATGCTCAGTATATAAAGCTGGGAGAAGACAAAGGGAATGGGGGTGTTCAGAGGGATGGTGTTTGAATTCCCAAGTAACTGCTACACATGATGGGGTTGGCTGAACACCTGCCTGCCCACGGGAAGTGGTGAATGGATTCCTTGTTTTGCTTTGCTTTTATATCTGTCCTTTTCTTTCCCTATTAATATGTCTTTATCTCAACTCACATGTTTGTCACTTTTACTCTGCTGTTTCCCTGCCACACTCCCACCATGAGAGAGTGAATGAGCAGCTCTGTGGGGTGGAGGTGCTGGCTAGGATTAAACCTTGAAATCTTTCTGTGCATTTAAGGTATGTGAAAGCAGGATTATAAAATTATGTACATTGGAGATTTAATTAATTTCTATTCCTTTTTACCAAGATAGGACTGTATCATCATAATTAGTTGTATTGTGTCACTCAGAGATATTTAAAATTTTGTCTAAGACTTTTTCTTTAGAGTCTAAAGTAAATTAAGTCTTATCTCTTAACTTTATATCTTCTTCTTTAGTTTCCTTTCTATTTGATGTCTTAGTTTTACTTAATCATAGATTAAGATCTAAGTAGAAATATACTTCAATCTTAACTTCTTTTTCAGATCTTGTAAAGAGTTTCAGCCCTTCTAGCTCCAGCTTTTTTATCACATCTTTCCATATTTTCATGACCCACACCTTGGAGTTCTTTTTATGCTTTTCCAGATCATAGCCTTCATCCAGAAATAAACTAAAATACATGTGTTAAACATTGTATTGCTTAGGAGATTTGTGTGTTCTATCAATTTTCTCAGGAAGGATTGAGTACTAGTTTGTATTTGCCAGTACCTCGCATAAGCAGATGTTTATTAACTGCATTTTTGTATTTGATCTCAATGAATTATTATTTGAATAATATTAATGTTGTAAGGGGCTGTTGTCTGGTAAATTTTGAATTATAGATCTTCTGATAATATTAGTCAGTCTGAAATATAACACATTCTTTGAAGAATATTGAAAATATTACTGATGTACACAATTGTTGAATTTGGACTAATATGTCAAAAAAATCACAGTATCATGAGTTAATGGGACCACTCTTATGGTGAATGTAACACTCAATTTAAGCTTAATAAGAATGGAAATACTGGCTTCCTGAATTTTTCATGTTTGCTGTTGCAAACATACAGCAAAATTATCTTGTAGTATCTCAATACCTTTTCCTGTTAGAGATTGCCTGAAAAAGGTGATACGGATAAGGTTCTGCTGTCCTTGAACACACAGATACACCTTCCTGATCATTGTGTGAAAATTACATATACAATATGTGTCAGCACAAAAAATATTCCTTGCAGGATACACCAATTTAAATAAATTATCCCATATTACAACTCTCAGATAGTATGTACTTCCTAATTTTTTACCTCTATTTTTGAAGTATAAAAACCCATCAAAAATTACATAGCAGCTCATGACTTTTTGTCACATCAGGAAGATCAAAACAACAAATCCAATGTTTTAAATTTCTTCCAATCAACTATAAGAAATGTTTATTATGGTATTTTTCTGACTTTTCTAAGGTTTCCTGATAACATTTCATCACAATGTGTGTAAGCAGTTTGTGTACTTAGGTTTGTTTATGAGTTTTTCTATTTAAATCTTGGTAATGCTCTCATCTTAATAACAAGATTTTGATTCCTGCTCAGTGAATTCACCTTTTCCTTTGCCTAATCTGCATATGAGAGATTAAAGTTATTTCTTTGAAATGACAACAAAGAGAACATAATATTCCATAATTAAGGACTAAGGATTAAAGGAATCTGCTAATTCCATTTGTGGGAAAAAAGAAATAATTTTCCTGCTTTAGTGTGTGTACTCAGAATAATTATTTCAGATCAACGACTCAGTGTGCTTCCTGTATTTGGCCAAATCACTCTTTTTACTGAAAAACTAATTTTTCATTAACAACAAAGTTAAATACTTTCATATAAATCGCTGCTTTAAAACATATGAAATGCAATGTAGCTGGACTGAACAAAATTTAATAAGCCTAAATAATTTGCTGTGTCCTTGAAAGACTCAATCTCTGTTAGAGACAGAGCTATCAAATCTGAATGAAATTCATTCATTCATTTCTTACTATTTCTTGTCCAAAGCCAGCCAATACACAATCCAAAAGGTTAGTGTTATGAACTATCATTTAACAGTCCTAATTACTCTAAGTCAGTCCATGAACATTGATATATTTCTTCAAAAACATTACAAATTTGCAAGTACTTAGGTCTCACTTTAAGAAAATATTCATTTTAATATTTTCAAAGTTGTCTGCAGTTTATGTAGAATTATTTTCAAGTTTTCCTCTTCCCTAGGTTGTATTATGGAAAGAATTTTTTTTAAAGTGAAAACTGATATAAGCATGATGGTCAATTTCAATGTTGTCATTCAAGACAAAGTGGATTTCCTTAGGAACAAGTAAATTATCTTGCATCAAAAAACTTCCAGATACTCTTCTGCTACTTTATCTAATATTGCTGTAAATTTAGTGTTGCTTTTTGCGTCACCTAGAAGTGACAGTGTAGTAGCACAGAGTAAAAAAGGTTTAGAACAAAGAACTGATCAAGCAAGCAATAAAGAAAGAAGGAATTTTGTGAACATCTGTAGTATTCACACATGAAATATCACGAGACTGCCAGTTCTATTACCTTCATTTCACATTGAAATCTCACCCATTTTTGACAAACAGTCTGGTTTCTACAAATGCTTCTGTTCATTATTGATGTACGCAGCTCTGGTTGACAGTTTCTGTTGTCTCACAGGTCCAAGATTCAGCTCATTCATTTCAGAAAAAAAGGAAAGTGAGGCTGATAACCACCAAGGTAAATCTCATCAGGCTGTGTGGGTCCTGGCAGCCCATGTCTTCTGCAGCAGCAAAACCAGAAAATCTAGTATTGTGCCATACTTGCTTCACTTCCTGGGCCAAAAAGGCACATTTTGTTTCTTGTAGTGAGAAGTTCCATAGTTCCTTCCCTTGATTCACAAAATGTATATGGCTATCCCTTTAATGTCAGTTTAAATTAATGTGATTAGCACAGGCACCTTCAATAGTAATTGCACAGAGTAACCACAGGATTTCACAGACTGTTCTTGGTGTTAGATTTGTAAACATTTCAAAATATTTCTCTTTAAATCTTTGTTGAAAATGATTGGCTAAAGTTTATATGAATATGCATTTGTGTTCATATAAAGATGTGCAAAATTTATAAGAATTCTTTTCTGGCAACAAGTATATTTTGTGTGTTTGTCACAGAGTTATTATCATGAGTACTTGCATAACTGCTGGTGTCTCATTCCTTGAGTTATGGAGGCACCCAAATTTATCATTTAATTTTCCTTATCTTAAAAATAAACACATGTAATTATATTTTTTTATTTTGTGACATAAGAACAATTAACACATTCAAACAAAGTAAACACAATTTTTATTCCATTGAATTTTACTAACTATTAAGAAAGGGTTTATATTTTTTAACTTCTTCTATTTAATTTTTAAAAATAAACCCAAGAAAATATCTATGCAAATGTATTACTATAAAAAGATATTTTTCAGTCATTATTTCTAGTCCCTGAGAAATAAAACTAATTCCAAAGGTAATTATGTTTGTGTAGCAAAGTCTACACAGTATATTAAATTTCAGTTGCTACAGGTAATGCCCAAGAAGAAATGGGTAGCAGAACCACAAGAGATAAATGAAAAATATCCTGCAGCATCAAGACCAGTTAATAAAATTTCTGTCCTGCTGGTGTACTTCTGAGACAAATGGACTGCCCTATGTATGGAAGTACCTTAAAGATCTGTCAGCAAAGATTCTCAGTAAGCTTTCAGTGCACATAACAGCATTCCTTCTCCCCTTACTTTCTCACCCCTTCCTGTAGACCAGCCTAAATGGGTAGGTAGGATTGAAGCTGCCTTCTAAGAAACTTGAGGCCAAGTTCAAGTTCCTTTATGATTTGGACTAGCATGTTAAATAAATTTTAAACATGGAGGCCCATCATAGTAATATGAAGTAAAAAATGTGCTGTGTTCTAAGTCTGCTTTGCACGTTTTGCTGTGAATCTAGCAGCAACTCATATGAAGACTAATAAGAAATACAATTACAGTAAAGATTCTATGGTCTATTAAACAAATTAAAGAGATGGGTAATAATCATGTGTTGTGTAGCTTTGTTTCTGGTACTGTTATAAAGCTGCCTGAATATAGAAGACTGAACCAGTAGCATGTCTTCTACTTTTTATGACTATCCTCTACGTTAAATGTTATGCCACTGAAGCTTTATTATACACACAGAAAAGACTGGAAATTCGTAAGGTATATTAGACAAAGCACAACCTATCCCAACTTGTTTCATATTATGTTATGAGTAACATTTACTAATAGAATGCTAGCCACGACCTGTATCCCCCACAATTCTTTGTGATATTCACAGGGTCTTTCATCAGCAGGGTCATAGCATTGTGAAATGGATATAAGTTAATTTCACCATGAATTTTGCAGAACAAAATTATGTATAAAGTTTGTTTATTAAAGAAACTTTATTCTGCCCTCAGTGGGAATTACCCCAGTGCAGTGATTGCAGTTCTCTGCTGTCTTAAATAATGGATCTTGTGATTTCTAGCCAAATGATTTAGTCAAATTCTGATGCATAAATGAATTTCTTATTAAATTTATCTTTTCCCATGGCTGGAAGCTGAGTGGTCTGTTTCCCTAATGACAGAAATAAAACATGTCTGATCAATCATTTCAGAATTCAAGACTTAAAGAAAGCCTCATATAACACGTGCACAGCAATGACCACTTAGCACTCCACTGCCGTGTGAATATGCTACTTTTTCACTTTTTACTCTGTCCACTTACAGACTGATAAGCCAGTTTAAATAGACACAGGAGTACACTGCTTCATTGCTTGTATGAGGAATCTGAATAATCTATCAAACATTGTCATTCTAGCAAAAGTTAGGACCATAAAACTACCTTGGAAAACAAACACAACACAGGTAATGCCACAGCAATGCTTAAATAGCAAGGAAAAGCAATTGGTAAGACTATAAGTCTGAAATTCCTAAGAATAATCACAATATTTTTGGTTGATTTTTAGTGGACTTTCTTCTTGGCAATGAGACACTTTGCATCTTTTTATTCTAGAAATTTTTTAAAAATAAACTTTGAAAATATTTCACATCTTTCTTGAAGTATTTGCTAAAGCTGGAGATACACAACCTTTCTTTTTTCTCCCCCCTTCTCCTTTTTTTTTTTTTGTTTAATAAAAATGGTGGAGTAAAAAGTGAGTTTTGTGTCCAGCAGTGTCCAGCAAAGCTGTTTTAGCAAACACAGTTAGCATCCGTAGGTGACCAGCTGGGAGATTAATAAAGCTATTTGAAATAGGAAATTTAAAACCATGGGGATAGCCCTTTATGGGTTTCATACCTACATAAAAAAGAAACAGACACATCCAGTGGGTTTGACATAGGGGAAGGAAAAGGGAAATGCTTTATGCTTTAGAGCTTGAAGTGGATTGCTTCCAATGCAGCTGCTGAAATTTTGCAAAGCTGTCTTTCTCTAACAACTCATATGTCTTATCTCTCTTCTATTTATTTGCGCAATGAGAATGCTGTGGGAACAAAGCAAATATTATTAGCTTTATGTTGACTTTCTGTTATATTTATATATTGTAAGAAAGGAAGAATCTGATAGGAAAACATGTTACTCATAGTCTTTTTCAGATGAGGAAAATCCTGTGTGATCCCTTTTTAGTAGGTCCATCCCCTTCACCTACACTACTTTCACATCTTCCCTTCTTTTTTTTGTCACACAGTAGGGCTCTCCGGAGTTGGGAAGGGATGTTTCAAGCTCCCATTGCTTTAAGTAAAATTCCCTGTAATAATATGCTTGATGATGCTGAAAACATCATGCATACTATCATCATGTCTAACAATATCTCTCAAAGGCAAATGATTCCTTGATTTTTAAAATTTGAACTTTGTAAATAGAAAGTTGTGAAGATTCATTGACTGCTCTTTGCACAGCATTAAAGCAGTGAACATGTATCAAATATTAGCTATTACAATTACCATAAGAAAAAGAATTATCAGAAATATTCAAAAGCTAGAAATGTCCTACCCTAAGCTTTCAATATCATTACCAATCTTTAGTGTTATGCAAAAAATCCTCTTAATTCAACTGAAAAATTATAAATTCTTATTGATAAAGAGCCTATAGAATTTAACCTAAAAATAAAAGATAAAGGTAAACTGTTAATCAGTAATTCCAACCCTAATGAGTTCCAGAGTATCTCTCACAATTTCTCTGTCAGAGATCTCAAGTCAACACAGGTAAGCAACAGTCATCAATTATGAAATCCAGGATGCTCTTTAAAACCTATATTTTCATAATATTTTCCTCTAAATAACATATTGGTGCCCAATTTCCTGTGCAAAAGACTTTGCCCTAGTTCCCACAACAGTGGGATTTTAGGGGTTTCTACACATCAGTGTTAATTTTCTTGGTGGTGGAGACACAGGGCAAGCTATATGAGAGGCCATGAGCCACGTCTGTTGCAAGAGGACAGACATTTTTTCTTGGAACTAGGAAGAAAGTAGATTTAAGATCAAATCAATTTGGAGCTATTTGTGGACATGCACTGCATAGTTTACGTGAGGAGGAAAACTTGCTAATTTATGGACTAATGTTGAATGAGATTTGATCTATATCTTTAGTTGAATGCTCAGTATCTCATATGAGTAAGTTTCAGGAACTTGTTCACAAAATTAAAGAGCTGTCAGTTTCGGTCATCAGAAATACAAAGACAATATGTACTTGTGTTGTAGAAGGAAACCTGAAGCTAGATGGATGTGCTGAACAGCATAAAAATTACTGTCTGTAAGGCTGAAATTACTGTTATTCATTACTTATTGATGACTTAGTCATACCTTTTTCTGGAGAGATCTGTAGGCCCCAAAACTCTGAAGTCTGATATTCTTGGAATGAATATTGACACTTTTTGCTGTGAATGTAGATAAGCTAGTACATGTACAAATCATAGGACTCTGAGGAACGCTTGAAAAGAATGGGGAAAGAAAACCCTATGTGGGCATTGGTTTCTGTGCAACTTTGTTTTTCAGATAAAATCTACACTTTAAAAATGACTATATTTATGCTAAATATGATCCAGATTATTGCAGGTGGCAACTCATGGAGATGGGGAAATGAAGGGCTGTAATTATAGTTATAATTATGCATAATGATATGCAGACTGCTGCCTTAATACACAGATCCCTCATTGTGCAAATGGGGCACAAAACACCTTTGTCTCCTTTGGGACAGACAGAATTTCATCTTGAATGGATCCTTTGAGAAACACTTGGGAGATATGTAAATAAATACTGGACCATTTATTTGCCAATGTGGACATTATGTTCTTTTTTTCATAGTAAAATTAATGCCATATCATAGTCTCCTTGAGAACATGACATAACAGGAAGGATAATTTGTCAAGTCCCAAGGTGACTTCAGACACTGTTAAAAAATCCCTGTGCTGTAGGGATAAGGAGGCATAATGAGGCAGAAAAGCCAAATGGAACTCATCCCACACAATACAGCATGTTTGATTTAGAAAGTAACTTTTCACCTTTGCTGTCAGATTCTGCTCACCTGAAAACAATGTATTGTATTTTTAGATCTTTTCTCTCTCCTGCCTGCGTGATGGAATTTTTGCAGCTTTTTTATCACAAAACATTTTCCTTTGGCAAAGATGAAATGTGTCTATCATTGAGGTTGCAGTGGTTCCAATTGCTGCTCTGGATTAAGGCACATTTGAAAGCTCATTGGGTGTGCAATAAACAGAAGTATGTCCTCCTAAAGAGCTCACTATCTCATATTATTTTCAAAAGAAAAAGCATACCATGACTTTGACTGCTAGGGACTACACATCATCACCATACAAGGAACTGTGGTTGCTTAAAATGGAGGAAATTTTGGTAGAATTTGCTCATAACTGTTTTTCTCTACAGTTAGTTTGCTCATGACCATATTTCATATTGGGCTAGTAAAGGAGATTGTGCTTTGATGTACCAGGTATAAATATAATGTGGAGAACATGGGACATCTCTGCAACAATTGTAACTAACACTTGTTTAACAACATGCCCCCTGAAATATTCCAGCCTCTCAGGTAATAAGCAAAATGATCACCTCCCCTTCATTTGAGGTGGTGAACCTCACAAAATTTAATCAAGATTCATTGTAACTAAGGCAGACTTTTCACTGTACAAAGTGCCTCACAAAGTCAATATCCCCTGCATGCCGAGTATGATTGCATATGATATATCTGATTGGCAGTGCCTAGGGTAAGATTCTTCCTATAGCAGTGAGCCCACACAGAATAAAAAAGTAACATATACTTCCATTAAAAATCCTGTAGAATACAATAAAATATCTGTAAGATTTTACATCTTATAGCATTTGGACTTTTAGACAGTGAGGCGTCTTCAAATGAAGATCCAACTGCCATAAGCTTTAATAAAATATAACTGTTAAAACACACACACCAAGAAAGCTGAAATGTAAGACATCATGCTCATTATTAAGAAGAGAGAGAAAAGTCTTTTAGTCAGCAAAGACATAGAGAACCCTTTATTATATTCACAGAACTATACACAATGTCATAATGGCAAATTAAAAAACCCTAATTTTATCTTGTTTAATTTAATTTCATGATTGCTGATGTATTTTATTCTTGCTGCACCTTTCTCATGTGTTGTCACTAATGTGAGCTGCTAGGTAACCCCTGCAAGATTGCTCATTTTCTTTCTTTTTAAAAATAAAGACAACCATCCTGGAAACCTGGTCTTCCAGCTGTTAAAGAGTAAAGAGATCACCATCTGCTGAGATGACTCGGTGCAACAATCTCCATTTAGTTTGTCCTTCCAAAGTCAAGAGTGTGATTATTCTATAATTCTTGCACCTGATTAATTCTTAACTATGAACATAATTACACTCTCCAGAAGGTAAATCACTCTTATAAATCAGCTGCTGATGACAGTTCCCTCTTCTGCACACTAACACACTGCAGCAAAGTCAGTCTCAGATTGTAGAAACAGATGATTGTTAAAACATATATTTTGCAGAGTCTCTACTCATTAATGAATTACAGATAACATGATACTGCAAGAAAAAAAAAAGAAAAAAAGACAGAGCGTGGCATTAATAAATTCTTCAGCTGTAGAAATGTTTTTATGACCACAATGAACAAAGAAAGCAGTGCCTGCATATACAGTAGTACTGCAGCAAGCTGACATGAAAAGACAGCTTGACATTTATGAACTCTAATCTAATATTACATTGCCAAAGGTGAGCTTGGAACTCAGACTGACTTCAAACAACAATCAAATAAAAATAAATTAAGTGAAGAAATTGCATAATATATATTTTTCATGCTCCCCCCACCTCCCTCATCCTCCATCCCTGATTTAGCAAAGATTTTTTTTGCCGGTTCTAGCTACTGAGCACTTTATACCCTAACACACAATTTGTAATAACACCATGTGGCTGTAGTTCCCAGTTGTATGAAAAGCACTCCAAGGGACTTCTCTTCACATGCTGGAAAAGTCAATGTTCAATACATTTTTCCTAATGTTTCTCCAGTTTTAGTCAAGCAGCTGTAAAGCCCATGTTTTGTTAAGAAATCAGAAACTTTTCAAGTAGTTTTTCTGAAACATCTATGACAAGAAAAACTGCATTGTCCCATCATCGACAGAGCAAAAGCTCCCACTGCCTAATCCTAAATGATTTAAGACCTTGATACATTTGAATTCTGGGTAATTTCTTTGCAAGTCACAAAGGGACAAACTAGCATGACATAATGATAAGAATTGAATTGGTTCTGGGCTTGAAATTAATTTTTATTTTCCATAGCAGAATACGTAATGACTTTCCTGAATTACCTTACAGATATTTTTTGACAGTATCAGTGAATTCCATGAAGTGATTCAGAAAAATGCAATCTATTTCACGTCTGCCAAATAAATACTCCAATCTACTGATGACACAAATTATTTTAGAAAGGATAGAAAAAATTATGATAAATCTTTTATTCCTTAGCTTTTGATATATTATTCACTTTATTGCATTTTCCTTTTCCTTTTTCTGTAGAAAGCTGAATAGTAGTTTTTAAACTCTCTTTGGGTACAGAAGAAATTACTATCACATGTACTTTTAATTATTTCTGATTCCTTTTCCTCATTCGTTTGCATGTCTGGTTTCCCTAGTGAAATGAAAAATTACTATAAGATAATGAAACCTTTGTAAAATATATTTTTAAATAACTGGGCCAGAATTACTTCTAAAATCAGTGACACTACATCAGGGATGAATTTATTATCTTACATTTGTTCTTTGTGTGTAAGTCCACTATCTCAAATCCACAGTTCGAAAAGGAAATGTGCTATGTTTTCAGTAAAATCTAATTAAGGAGCTTAGAGAAAGATTTCAGATGAGGCTTGATATAAAAGCAACAGATTAAAGATATTTTTTAAGATGAAATTCTACATAAGGCTTACTTAAAAAATTAAAACTTTCCAAACTTTATTTTATATCTTTTTATTTTAGTTCTGTTTGAAATCCTTTAATTGGCTAAGGGATGAAAGTTTAAGGAAAAAGAGTTAAAAGTCTTCTATTATCTTTGTAAGATAAGCTGCCACCAGCCTTATCAAGTTCTGGATTATACCTTTCTTAATTTTACTTTGCTTTATTTCAACATTCATTCCGTACAGACTTGTCTCTGAGATCTACACTACTGAAAGCTAACTGTAGTTTTCACAGCTTGCTTAATTCAGATTTGCCTTGTATTTTTCATACCAGAGTGAATTCTTCACTTCACTGAACATACATATTTAGGTTAACTTAAGTAGACTTCTAGTCATAACATGTTCTTACGATCACTCTCAGTTGCACAGACAGGTTCTGTATAGCCTGTGTTGAAGGAATTGTGAATGTATTATCCTGCAGACCTTTATATGATAATGTCCCTCAGGTTTGTTCTCAGTTCTACGTAATTTCTGAAGTCTCCCAATTTTCCATAATACCCAAAAGCAAATAGGAAACATGATGAATCTTCTATGAGATTCTTAAATCAGATGTTTGACATTCACTTGTGTTATTATAGACAGGATACCGTTCTTTTTTTTTTTTATTTTTCTCTTTCTCTCTTAGAAAAGGAGAAGACATTTTGCAAAGCAGTTTTATTCATGTAATTCTTCTTTACAGGCTTTCCACTCAACTCAAACACCTGTGTATGGGAAGTTTCTATTAAACCAGCGTACTCATTCTCAAGAAGGGTCACAGAATCACAGAGGGGTTGATGTTGGCAGGAAAGTCTGGATGTCATCTAGTTCAACCCCTCTGCTAAAACAGTCCCTCCAAGAGCAGATTGTAAAGAATCACATCCAGACAGAATGCGAGTATTTCCAGAGAAGGAGACTCCAAAACCTCTTTAGGCAGCCTGTTCTAATATTCTGTCAATCCCAAAGTAGAGAGGATTTTCCTCATATTTAGATGGAACTTTCTGTGTTCCAGTCTGTGACCTTCGCTTTTTTTCCTGTTGTTTAGGACCACCATAAAGAGTCTGGTTCCATCCTCTTGGCATCAACCTTTGTCTGACCCCATCCTCTTGACATCCACTCTTAAGATAACTTTAGGCATTGATGAGATTCCATCTGAGTCGCCCCTTTCCAGGCTAAACAAACTCTGCTCTCCCAGCCTTTCCTCATAAGAGAGATGTCTCAGTTTCCTAATGATCTTCACAGTTCTCTTAACCATTTCCAGTAGTTCCTTGCCTTTCTTGAACCTTAAGGCCTAGAACTCAATGCACTAGTCCAGACGTGGCCTCAAAGGGCAGAATACAGTTTTCTACTCTACCTTCTAGAGCCCTCAATGATGTTGACTTACTGGCTAGAGAAGCTGGAATTCCTTTGTTCTGTACTTCAGGTGTTCTCCTGCTGAGCTGTTGTCCCTCACCAGTCATGTCTTGCTAACCCTTTGCATCAAACTGGTAGAAGTGGGATGGAATGAGTTTCTCCTCCCCTGTTTATTTTAGTTTGAATTCTCCATCACCAGCTTGGCAAGCTTATGACCAAAAATCCCCCCCCCCCCCACCTTCTCTGAGAAATGGAGCCCATCAGTCTCCAGTAGACCAGGTTTCTCAAAGTGAGTCCCATGATCTAAGCAGCCAAGCCCCTGCCTGTGGCACCAGTCCTGTAGTCATTTGTTGATTCTTCAGATTCAATTGGCCCCTTCAAAACCCTTCCCTTTGATCAGGAGAATTGATGAAAAAACTACATGTATTCCAGAGGCCTTTACTGCCACTCCTAGGGATCAGTAATCTTTCTTGGTGCTGCTTGGACTGCCCATGGCTGTATCACTGGCTCCCAGAAACAGCAGTGAGTAATAATCAGTGAACTTTCTGAGTCCTGGTAGTCAGTCAGCAGCATCCCTGATATGAGCTCCCTACACTTCTCTAGAGAACATCACACTTTTTTTATTCTAGAGCATTTGGTTTACTCATTCTACAAACTTTTCTTGTTTCCACTAAAAAGGGCATAACTACAACATAGATAAGAGATGGTGGTAAAAAGCTAGATAACAAGCATAGTTTTGATGCAATTGCAATCTGTGATTCCAAATGGAAACTACTGAAGTTGATACATTCTTGAAAATTTCCAATCTCTCTCTACTGATGTGGGACTCTTCCATCTGCTTTCATCAAGGGAATGAAGTTTTTTAAAGTTCTCAAAGCTAGGTTTTAGAAATCAGCTAGAAAAATATTATAATCTGTGAGGTTTGTCATATATATATATATATACACAGATGACATAGGCATGCTGCAACTCAGTCTATAAACACTACTACTTTCATTGAAGTGTCTGTATGCACAATACAAAGCAAAATATGCATAGATGTAGTGTAGCCAAATTCCCACAACATTTGAAATTAATTAGGTCTAGGATTAATACAGACAGATGTATTCCTGAGAAACTCAAGATTCCACACACACTATTTTTGCAAATGGAGATATCCAGTTCAAGGTTTTAATGCGATCCTTTCTTTCACTAGAAGGCAAAACAAGGTGAGCAAATCCCTTATCCTTCTTACGCTGTTGCACACTACAGTGGTTTGAATCACATTTTATAAACCACACCTAATTTGTTTCAAGGTTCTAAGATACCATATCTGCTGCATTCACTTGACAGATGGATATTGATATTTGTTCTCATCTGCATGAACACTAGCTGAAGCATAGGAAAAACTGTTAATGATATTAAAGCTGTGCTGCTTAAGATCATATTCAAGCCTCTGATGAAACCCAATATCATGTTTCACAGATTCCACTTCTGAATTTTTTATTATGGTGTTGATATACCATTTGTTGATAGTGTGTAGCTAAAATAAAATGTAATATGGCAGAATACTGTGAAAATATATCCAGATAATTTATTCCTCAAATAAGTGATCTCTAAAGAATTGTCAAGACACTAATGCACAAAGTGGAATATACAGGAAAGGTAAAATGTAAGTATCTCTACAAATTTAGAACTAATGGTAGTTTTATCTAGTTCCTGGTGATAAGGAAGTTGTTATGCTCAGAATTTCAAATGAAAGAGTGTCTTTCAGGTAAATATGAGAACAAACCTCAGACACAGAGGTGTCTTCCTCACAGGGAAGGTTTGCAACAAAGACGAACTTCAAAAAATAGGTCAAATTGTGCCAAAGACTGCCTCAAGTGTTTTTCTAGTAAGGAAGACCAGTTTAATGCTGTATCACACTCTGTTGAAATCTCAGTAACTGAAAAAGTATGTTATACAGGATAATGTAGTAGGGCATTCACATCCTTTTCCATAACCAAGCAATGTAGGATATTGATGGGCAATCCAGGAAAAAATTCCAAGTATCACCTGCAGATAAATCAGATGCTTCCTTCTATTATCTTTATTTCCTTTCACTAGAAGTTAGCTCAGTTGTTTAGAGCAGGGTGCTGTTAACACCAATGCTGTGAGTTCAATCCCTCTATGTGCCATTTACTTTAGAGTTGGACTTGATGATCCTTGTGGTTCTTTCAACTCACAATATTCTGTGATCTGTGATCTCTTCAGCAAAGTAGGTGGTATAACCACACAGAAAAAAGTCTAGCATAGTTTTATTGAATAGTTTAGGGTTAAGTGCTTTAGCTTAGTAGAGTGTAACTGAAATATGGGCACTCTTTCCCTTGTGATGACTGCTGGAGACATGGTCCTATATAGAAGGGAACAAAGCATTCCTGATGAATAGTAATTTTCTTTCATATTCTGCAGGAAGAGTCATCAGACCTCAACTGTTAGTGCTGTCAAACAAAGTATTCTGCTCACATTTTCAAATGAAGATAATGAAAGCTTTTAAGCTTTCATTATTATATTATTATTATTGGTGGTGGTAGTAGTAGTAGTAGTAGTAGTAGTAGTAGTAGTAGTAGTTGTAGTAGTAGTAGTAGTAGTAAATAACTCTAAGAACTCTCAGAATTACTGGTGTAGTACAAGATTTTATTTCATTTAGCCATACCTTTTTGACAGTTAGTAGTAGTTACTAAATCAGCCACTGAGAAACTGATGACATCCTTATTTTCAAATTCGCACAAAAATCAGGGACACAAGATCCCAGTTTATGCATGTATTTTATTGGGAAATTTATACTAGAGATGCAATATACATTATAAAAGATGGAAGAAATCTCACACTAACAGCAAATTTCTTTTGCGTTGCTTCCAGTACTCACACCAGAGTTTGATTAAACCTAATGGAAACACTCTTTTATGACACATGACACATCAACACATTGAAATAGTGTCTTAGCTGCAAATAGAGACAGAAAAAAGAAGAAAAAATCAGGACAAAAATTTCTGATACAGAAAATACACTTTGTTATTGAGAGATGAAAATATCACAAAAAAAACAAAAACTCTAGCAAAGCCTCTACTCATGTTCAGGTCAAACTATTCAGATAATTACATAACATTGCTGGGTTAAATTCCTGTACTTCTTGTCCCTTTTCTCATACATATTCACTGTGCCATTCTCCTATTTCCCACAGGAATTCTTTTCTGGGCAGATCATTTAGTCTTTCTGAAACACAAATTCATTTATACAAAAAATATCATTCTAGGAAGACCTGGTAATTTTTCCAAGTGTGTTCAAAACCGAAATTTCTGTTTTGGTTCATATCTTAAAACAGGATAAGAACTTTACAGGAACTTATCTCCTATGGTTCATCTGCCTGTCTATGAAACAAATTATTCTAAAGCCTCCAAAACCACCATAGCTGAAGTCTTTGCAGATATTAATGTACAAGGCTGTACAATGTCAGTCTGTGAAAGTGTAGGTTGCAAACTGAGATATTGAGAAGCAAATAAAAGAAATGTCTAGATAAGAAACCACTTATAGGGTTAAAATAAATTTATATTCCATAACAATACATTTGGCTTGTGAAAGGAAAGGTACCTGACACTTTCTTAATCCTAACGTTGGACCTTAGTCATAAGGGTATTCTGTAGGGTCGCTGTACAGACCTCAAAACATGACTTCAAAAAAATTATTTGTCTTTTTCCATAATAAATGTTGACTTATGTGATTACAAGTAATCCAGAATATTCTGGGGAAAGAAGAGAGTCTACAGTAAAATTATCTCTCTTCAGAGACTTGGGGGGAGAATTGGAGGAAGAGGTTGGGAGGTGGAAAAAGAGACAGAGAGGGAGAATTTGTTTAGGTCTCTAAATTATTTTCCTTCTGTGTTTTCTGAGAGGAATGCAAGAATCACATTGGTATTTCATTCACCATCCAAGATCCATATGAAAGTATGAATCTCTAACCTGGCCTTTTATCATCTCAACAAACCATAAATCCTTTTGCTTCAATTTGTGATTTAAAGTTGAGGAGGAGAAGGTAGTGAGTTACACAAAGGTTAGTTTAATGAATTTCAGCTAGTAGTGATTTATATCTTTATATTATATAAATGTTAATAAACATCTTTTTAATTCAACACCTAAAGGTTTCTCTGTTCATTTTCAGAATGTACCCACAAATTCTCTGCTAGCCTTCTGTGCCTTGTCACTACTGTAGCCTCTAGTTTCTCTTACTACTGTGCTTTGTACTATATCCACAAAATACGAGAGACATTGTAATCATGCACAAAATAATTCTCATATAGAACAGAAATCTGGTGGGAAAATGAGTCTAGGTAGATCGATTCTAGTGTGAGGTAGATACTTTCTAAAGTGGAATTCCGTATAGCCACATTTTCAATTTCATCACCTGCTTAACTACTGACTAATCACTGGAGCATTTTTTAACCAAATTACTCAACACAACATAAAATTGCACTTCTACCAACAAAAATGTGAGATACAGATTTCATTAGTGACAACACTGACATTGTTCAGTATAAGTGAACTTCAGAGACAAAGACCTGTAATCATACACATTAGCATATATTGTGTATGTGAAATATTCTAAGATAACTATACTTAACAGTCAAGTATTATCTGAGTTTATTTAATAGAAACAGGAATGTGAAAAAAGAAATCAATTTTGTCCTTGGTTGCTCTGTATACCTAAAGTGCAACAACTGTGAATCTGAATAATTTTTTTAATGCCAGGATATTTCCAAAGATAAATCCCTTGGTTGTTATTATTGATTTCCAGCAGTCCCTTTTTTAATTTAAATGTAAATCTTTTCAACTTTACCCTTTGTATGAATCAATAACAATTTACCTTGCAGTATTATGCTAGCACAAATGTTTAATACATGGATTATGTCCTTTGACTTGCACCTTGCTATAATAAAAATGGGTTTGGAATAGCTGAAGATCAGGCTGGATAGTGCTACTACTCTGGCACAGGAGCTTGTATCTATTTATAAAATGAGAAATAATGATAAAGCAAAACCTCTTCCAATAAATGTTAATTTAAATTGATAGATCTGCTGATATAAAGATATAGAAACTAGAAATTCTGATTAGCTAACAGAAGCAGAAATCCAGTTTTCTGTTCCACTCTTATATCCGTTCATTTAAAATTAAAAATTAATTTTACTAGGAATTCAAAAGACTCACTAGCAAACAAAATCGTAAGGTCAAATCCGTTTTGTATCTTTGATAACTGTCCAAAAGTTCAAAATGTTACCGAGTGTTTGACCACACTTTTGGGATTTCTTCCTGGTCCTAAAGACCTCCAAAAAAAGCTACAAACAGTTATGAATGCTTAAGCTTTGCTCTTCTTTTGGAAAATGTCCGTTTATGATTTGCAAAGACAAAACTAATAGTGGCATTTTAAAGAATAAGTAATAGAAAAACTAAAAGATCTAGATGTGAATATTTTTCCACAAACCACTTTCTCTGTATAAAAAATATGAAACTTTGAAAACCTATGCATCTCCTCAATGATGAATCCCAAGACACACCAGTGTTTCAGTTCTGGGCTCCACAGCACAAGAGAGACACAGAGCTTCTGGAGCAGATCCAGTGGAGGGCTACTAAGTTGATCAAAGGTCTGAAGAATCTCTCTTATAAAGAAAGGCTGCAGGAGCTGGGCCTGCTCAACATCCAGACTATGGTGACTGAGAGGGGGCCTCATCAGTGCATTTAAATATAGAAAAGGCAGGTGTCAAGAGGATGGAGCCAGGCCAACAAAATGCATCAGAATGAAACTGATGCACAGGAAGTTCCACCTGAATGTGAGGAAGAACTTTACTGTGTGAGTGATTGAGCACTGCAACAGATTGTCCTGAGAGTTTGCAGAATCTTGCTCATCAGAGGGGTTCAAGAAGCATCTGGATGCAATTCTGTACCACGTGCTAGGATGACCCTGTTTGAGGTTCAAGGAAGTTGGACCAGGTGACCCACTGCAGTCCCTTCCAACCTGGCCCATTTTGTGATTGTCACCAGAGCAAAGCCAGAATTGTAACTGGACAGTTAGTGTGACTGCATGAAATGTCACAGTGCTCTTAACTGGAGCAAATTTTTATTTTCCATTGCTTGATAACACTTAGAAAAATTTAATTTCTTATTGATAAACTGGGGCTTTCATTTATTTGTTTTGTCAGCTCTCTTTTTTTTTTTTTCTTTTAAAATGAAACTGGAGATATCAGCATGTTAATTTCAGGATTCTAATCTGAAATATCCTTTCTTCCACAAAGTTTGCTGAATTTCCAAAGTCTTGTGTAATGCAAAAAAATGGGCTGCTTTATAAGAATTCCTGTTGAAAAATGGCAGTTTTCCTTAACATCTGGGATGTATTTGCCATAGCAAACATAATGTGAGCAAAATGCCATTTTTAAAAGTAGTTAACTATCATTTTTATTATAGCTTGAAGGAGATACAAGTATTTACAGGCTTACCATAGACTTAATTTGAAGTTCCTCTCACTTTCAATATACTAGTAGGACTGTCACCACATATAGTGTTGCTGTTGCAATGTTTTTGTTTTACTTGAGACTCGTTTCATAAGAGCATAAAAATGACCAGAAAAAACATCTGTGAACAATCTATGCCAAAATAATGTGGACCAAACTTTTACAAACATTGTTATTACTGTTATGAGAAAATACCAAATAGGATTGGAAAAACTCAAGCAAGTAAAACCCACCAAAAAAACCCCAAATGCACAACTAGAAAAGAAAGCAAAACATAAGATGGAAAGGGTGATATTCTTTTTTAAACTATGTGAATACTTTTATAACTTCATACTTAACCTAATGTTACTGATGTGTTAGAATCCTCAGGTACCCCTGAGGTCAAGCAGAAGTTTCTGCAGGAATAGTATCATGGCTCACATGTATAATACCTTCATTAGCTCACCTGCCCTGAAAAACAATAAAGCTTACATAATAACACACATAACAAATCCTGTTCCCCTTTTTGCTGGCTTGAACCAGGACAGAGTTAACTCAGTCAGCTTTGGAAGGCTTTTGTTTGCAGGCAGTTAGCCGGTAAAAGAAGGATCCCATAGATTTCTCAGGCAAAGCTGACATTGTGAAGGACAGTATAAAGATTTTAAACATTTTATAATGACATCCTGTAACAAAGAATAGCAAAGAATTCTTCTATTTTGGTATCTGCAGTATTCCTTATCTTCTCCACCTCAAATGTATCATAATTAGAAGAGGAAAAATCTATGAGCATTGAAAAATATCTTTTAAGATCTGTTAATCTCTCTTATGTGGTTTCTGTTATTTTCTCCTAATTCTTAAACTTAAATTATATTTTGGCAATAGTAAAATTTTCTCGAACATGCAGAATCCACTAGTGGTTCAGTTCTGAGAGATTTCTAAACTGTGATTGCAATCAAAGAATCACACAGAATCACAGAATATTCTGAGTTTGAAGGAATCAACAAGGATTATCCAGTCCAATGGCTGGCCCTGCACAGGACAACCCAAAAATCATACCACGTGCCTGAGAAGAGTGTTCAAATGTTTGTTGAGCTCTGTCAGTCTGGTGCTGTGACCACTGCCCTGGGTAGCCTCTTCCAGTGCCCAACCACCCTCTGGGTGAAGAACTTTTCCTTGATATCCAGCCTAAACCTCCCCCAACAGTTTCATGTCATTTCCTTGAGTCTTGTCACTGGTCATGAGAGTGAAGAGATCAGTTCTTTAATTTAATAAAATACAGTACTTCCCAATTTTATCAAGAGAAATGAAAAAGTTAGGACCTTCAGAAAGAATATTATAAAATAAAATCTAATAATAATATGGGAAACAAAGTGTAGGTCCTAAAACCTTTGTTAGAGTAGATGAAAGAATGTTTTACAGCTGCTTGAATTAAGACAGATGTTTTTCATGGTGTGTTGCAGAGACAGAGGAGGGATATAAGCCTTTGTTTAATAGCAGATGTGAAAGAAAGCACTGTACACTATCAATATCCTGTCTTAAATCTGAAGTACTGACAGTGGAAACTCTGCAGGCATGTAATGTAACTACCTTATTTACCACACAGAATATGAGCAAAGACACTGTTAAATTGATCAAGTTACGGGAAATAAAACTCCAAAGGTAAGAAGATCAGCAAACCAGAAAAATGAAACTCAAAGAAGAAAACCCTATAAAAAAGTAGGGGCTAATAAAACAAGAAATTCCTCATGTAACTTTGCACTAAGCTTTACATTAGCTAGAAGTTTTTTATTTTTCATTTATGAAAGGTGATAATTTACAATTTGTGTGAAAGTAAATGTTTTTTAAAAGTAGAATGTCTATCACATGAAGAGAGACCACAATAAGCCTGCGCCAAATTTTATAAGAAAAATACATTTTTGTCACTGCATCCTATTTTAATGGTGTTTAGCAGTTGTTAACCATATACAAGTGTTTTCTTTCTTCAGTATATAATCAGTGAAATGAAAGGAACACATGGTAAAAGTGAGTAGAGGTAAAAGAGCTGGTGATTTGTCACAATGTCTTTGCTGGATGGGTTGGGATGCATGCTGCCTTGAATATTTCATTCAATTTACTGAAATCATGAATGTCTACTATAACGACATGCAAGAAGTAAAAAACTTGTTCTATAACCTGTTCTTTAACTTATAAATGCATGCAGGGTACAATATATCTGGAAAGACAGCAGGTCTAGGGCACATCAAATAATTCTTGTGTACCTCATAGAATTATTCTGATTTATGAAAATAATAGAAACCCAGTTTCAAACTTCCTGCAGGAACAATAGGATAGATCATAAGATCACCAGTATTCAGTAGAAGAATATTACCCACACCCATCTTTCCAAATGTGAAATGTTCAAGTATTCCTAAAGAGACTAAAATTTAAATAAGTGCAGAACATGTGACTAATTTATGCAACATTTTTTTTATCATTAGAAGCAACTTAAAAAAAAAAATACTAATGTCAAGGTCCAGTAAAGGATTGGGGACAGACATTGAAAAATGCAATCTAGAAGTTTCTACCTGCCTGAAGTTTTAGTGGTGCTTAGGCTATATCTTTGTCCCACTTTTTGACTGTCCAGTGTCTTTGAAATGGACTGGCATTTCTGCACCCACCCACTTGCCCTGGTTTAGGTAATTAAGTACCTAGTCTGTCAGAGTTTGGCTTTCTCATCAAGTGAAAGCTGAGAGTCTATTCATTTCTGTTCTTGGTGTTCAAGAGAAAGTGATGATGCTGTTGCATTCTCTCAGCTTCATTTTGTTCCAACACAAAGCAAAGAAAATTTTAAAACTCAGGAAATGCAAAAACTGAGTTGACAAAATAGGCTGAAGACCTAATATCCTCACAGTTTGGGGAATGCCTATAAAGATCCCATTATTCAGAAGTAGGTTTTGGTCTATGGACAAAAACTGAGATCTGAACACTTACATTATTTGAGGAAATATATAGAGTGTCCTTACAACTGTAAATGCCTCTTGTGTTCACAGATTTTCAAAATTATTGTTCTATAAGAATGTATTAAGCCAAATCACAGTAGAATTGTAAATTTTTTTAATTCCAGAAGACCTTCCTATAGTTAATGTAGATTGTTTTACTACAGAAACTTGTTAATCTTTCCTTAGAATAATTTTGCTTTCTAGCAGTCTCCAGTAACAAATAAATAAATCTTTTTTTTTAATCACAGTAAGAATAAGTGGTTTCAAGACAAACATTAATCAGCTGGTGAACTCGGGTATTATTCACTATTACATGACATATCTAATCATTAAAACATCAAATATTACAGAATTAATCTTTTACTACTTCTTATTCTCCAAAGGGGTATTATTTTTTTATTTGTGTTTTCATTATATGAATTCAGTGTAGACTCTGCTACAAATAATTATTTAAAATTTTCCCCTGCAAGCAGCTTCTTTTACTGTGGACAAATAAATTAAGAACCGGTCTTCCAGTAGCCCAACACTGTCAGAATTCAAAGAATCATTTCCCTCAAAACATAAATTATTGTAGACAACCAGCATGTTTTTTGTGGCTACTAGATTTGGAAAAAGGAGAAAGGCTTAGAGAGTGAGAGAAAACATAAACATTCCTGTAGTGTAGCATATGTATAGAAGTGAAAAACAACTAAGTCTGCCAAATTTTAGAAATAATGCAATTGGAATAAAAGGGTTAAAAATTCTCATGTAACTGGGCACAAAGCCAGGGCAATTTTGTGATACAATAGAATTATACATTAGGTGTTTGTTCTAAACTTATTCTAGCATAGACAAAGGTACATTCTGAACACTACTTACAAACAACTGCTGACTAAGATGGTTGGTAAGTGTGTCAAGAAAAAATACAACTGGTAAGTTATATTTTCAGTTTATGTCAGATGTCCTTGATAAAGGCACATGAATCCTCTCAAGTGAGGTGCTTACTTCCCACACACATACAGAGAGAGAGAGAGAGAGAAAGAGAAAAGAGCAAGACAAAATCTCTTCATTCAAGGCAAGAAGCTGTCTCCAAAGGAGAGTTACAAGAATGCCGACATGCATAAGAAGGAACCATAAATTAGCAGATGGAAAGAATGGCACATAAAAGGGCTATTAAATGATTTTGTGATAGCTAACTTCTCAATAGAGTTGAGTGAAACCAAAAGCCCTGTGAAAGCATTCATGCATGGAGAAGATGTATATTTGAGAGAGTTTTAGGTTGGGGGTGAGAGGTGAAGGGGGGTATTAATTAGAGACTGTTGCCAGGCAAAGTATTTGAGGTAAATTCCCCTCTGATGTGGTGTTTCAATGTACAGACAAAAAGTCCACTCACCTCAAAGACAATGCTATAGTTCCTTCATTACTGTATAAACATGAATTAGTTATGGCACTGAAGCTGCTCTATATCCTGCAGGTTTTAACAGGAGGAAAAGAAATCATTACAGAAGCAAGGAGAAAGAAGGTGAAAAAAGATGGAAATACATTAAGATGCCAGAATGTAAATACTTTCCTCTCTCCCAGGTCCCTTACACATATATCTAAAGTAAATGTAGTTGCTTAGTGAAGCCAATGATCTTATCTCTTGTTTTCAGCAGTCCAATGCAGCCCCAGAGGCGCACAAAAAATTAGTGCTTATTGCTGTTATCATTTCTTACCTAAAGAAAATGCAGCATTGATGAATAAGAAGAAAAGCATTGTGCCTGTCTGATAAGACAGCATCCCTTCCAGCAGTCTGTGTCTGTAAAGTGCAAATGAACACATTGGAAAAGAAAGAATTGAAAGTCTTATTTTGGGGGTAAATTCTTTGAAATTCTGAATATAAGGAATTTAAGGTAGATCAGTAAAAGCCTAAAGCTACAATCCTTTGGAAAATCATATCTGGGGCATCCAAAAGATGAAGTGTCCTAAATCGGCAGTACCTTCTGAAAAATTTTGCTGTCTTCATTCAGTATTCACAAAGCAAAGTTAAAGACAAAGACACGCTGGGCCAGATGCTGGTTTGAAATGAACATTTGTGTTTACTGAGAGAAGATATATGATCTACCCCTTCAGACTGAACCTCTGCATTTAGATGTAAAGGATTAGAGAGTAGTAGCTAGAATGACTTGCAAAGATGTAGCTGCATATATTGACATGCTGTGACTCATTAAAGCCAGTTGCATTACTCTTATTTTTATTTCCTGCAAGTGTAAGCCTTCATGGCTTTCAAAAGAAAGTACAATCTGAATAAGCTTTTTTTAAAACATGTGGAGAAAAAGAAAGGAGTCTTGCTGAAGAAAAAGAGACACTTTTTCTGCTGTTTACTTTGTCTGTATTCACACTTATTTCTCAATAAACAGTTTGCTGAAATCCCTAAATTGGTGAGACATGAAGAAATGTTGTCTTATGAACCATCTAATTTTATGTAACCATGTAAATATATTGTCTTCTTAGCTACAAATAAAGTTGGCACCATTTACAATAATGGTTTAAATTAATATGAATGTTGAATTGGAAAGATACTCTCAAAACTCACAAAAGGTCCAACAACAACTTGATTTTCTGAAGCACTGAAGAGAGCAGAAACACTTGTTTAAATTCCATGCTATTTACTTTAGATGAAGGTGGCGCAGTAGGTGACTTTGCTGTCATTGTAGTTTGTGATGAGTTAGTGAAATGAATTTAGTGACCCATAAGGTCATGCTGAACTCTCAAAGCACAAGCAAAATGATTATTACATTGCACATTCCATACTGGTATGTTAGAGTAAAAAAACCACTAAAACTTTGTAACCTGCATATTTATCTGCAGGAAATCGATATAATAAAATTATGCCTAACTCTGTAGAAAGGTTTTTTAAGTTTAGTTTCTGAAACTTCTTTATCAATTAATAATGAAAACAATATGTGTGTGTCAGTTTAAACATGCACTGAAATGCCATTACCTATAATGGAAGATGATGAGAGAGAGCTTTTGGTATGTATAAACTCTGTATGTAAATATATATATATATATATATATAAACATATGTACTAAACTCTGTGTGGATATAGTATAGAAATATGAGATTACCATGATTTAGATTCCAGACCAGCTGTAGTTTAAGCCTTTTGATTGACACTGTAACTCAGTTATTCTTATTTACTTTATTTATACATTAAGTATTTATTTTTTATAGGCATTTTGCAGCATTAAGCGCCTGAGTATTGCATTGTTCACCACTGACTCATTACTTTGCTGCCAGCGCAATGCACAACATGTTACAGACATTAAAATTGTTCCTGAAGCGTTAACTGTTGGTTCAAGTACAGAAGTAAACAATTAGATTAGATCATCTGATACACAGGAAATCTGTCATGATCTAATACTATGAACACAGGAAACGATACTGTACCTGAGTCTGTGCATAAAATTTAAATATAAAATCAAGAAACTTTTAACTGATACAAGATTCTTTGTCTTCAACTTGATCAGTTTTAACCACCCTGGATCTGGAACATTATGCTATATCAAAATACACTTTTTTTGCCTGCTGGCTACTGTTGAAATAACTACTTGACATGATAATCCTACAATAATGATAAAAACACAAATAACAATCATCTTTTTGTTTCAAGTCTTTGCTCCAGAATATGTTAGTAGAATGAACACAAAATTTTTCAAAAGCCGGTTAGGTATCTCATCTTACTGTGTGCATTTCTGCAATTATAATGCATTTAGCAGCAGGTCAAATAAAGCAAAAATATAGAAATGTATATTTATTTCCCTTTGGTTTTTAGGGGTTAGCAGTTTTAGGTACTCTCCAGAATTTCTCTTGATGTTTTATCTCATCCACAAAGAATGACACAATTATTTTCTACTTCACTTCTGAATTGCAGAACTTGAGATATAACTTATAAGGAACTGTGTTACAGAGATTCATAATTTTGAATTTACCCATAATGCTTTTAGCTATTCCTATTATGATTTCTCACAGTGCCAAATTTATGTTACTTTAATTTTATTTTTCATTTTGCCAAACTTGGCTTACAGTCGCATGTGTTTCAGTAGTGACTGTGCTTTAAACTGCCTTCATTCATGAATGTCTCATTACTAGCCAAGACCCAGCTTCATCTTTTAGGACAGATCAGTCAGCTGTTCAGAGCCCTTCAGGCTTCTCAAAGCTGTGGAAAAGCCAGATATTGGGATGACCAAGCAACAGATTCTTCTGCTTGAGAGTAAACACCAAGTTCTCTATGTCTGGAAATAGAAAGAAACTGTGAGTAAGCTGTCCTAACATCTCAGAAAATCTGGTGCTTGCCACAAAGGTAGAAAGAATTATAGATCAGATGGAATGTAAGCTCTGATCTATGTGTGCTCATGAAGTGATGTGCACTGAACCATTAACAGGAAAAAGGCCAGAACCACACAACTGGATGCCCTATTCAGAGAAGCATGTTTACTCATTTATATGTTTACACTGTTTTTTAATCTATCTGCATTCAACATTTTCTAACAGTATGTTTTTAACCTGTGTATAATATTATGCTGATCCTTTATTTCTACTTTTTATCCAGCTACATTTAACCACAAAAAGGTTGGCTAAATCTAGCACTGTGAATGTAGATAGTAACAATTTTAATGAAGAAGCAGAGATAACTAAAATTTTGTTCCCTCCAAAAGCACATGACGTGAAAGTTATCAGATTATATCAGACCCAAGGGACATTATATGTCAATAGAAAAGTCATATCATAGAAAGCTGGTTGAAGCTCTGGAAACCTTCAAAGTTCTCCTCTATAATAATGGGTGGTGACATCAGTCCCAGGATGGCTGATAGAAATCTGAAAGAAACTCTTGCAGTGTACACAGATTAAAGTTGCAGAGAATAGCCAGCTTTCAAATCAAGTCCTTAGAGTTCTTTCACTGAAACCTCACAGCCAGAAATTCAATGTCTTACTTGTCAAAAATTAGAACCTCTTGCATGACGCTCAAACATTCACATTTTTGGTATTATCCAGAATATTTGTACACAAAAAGAGCTATTTTTCCTTCACGTTGCTATAGCAAAGTCTCACTTTTTTTCCTTCTCGTTCCTTTGTAAAGATTTGAAAATAAGCACTCAGAGCAATTGGCTTCCAGATATAATACCTTGCTCTGCAAATATAAAGTCCAATCTTTTATGAAAATACTGTTTCATTAATCTATCAATCAGATGAAAGCTTGCACTTCAGCTGGGAAAAAAATCAACATATGAGGCTGAAACCTTAAGACAGATAAAATATTATGGCTTAAAAATGGTTAATAATGCAAATAAGGGCAGGTCATAACACCAATTCAAGCCATTTGAATTCAATAAAATAATACATTTTTAAATCTATTACAAAATCATTGATTTTTCAATGCCCAATATTCAATCCAGATCTTGCAAGAAAGACTGTGATTTGAAATAAAATACTGATAAATATCTGTTGCCCCACCAGATATAAATTAAATATGTGTCCATGACATGTTTTTGTCTACAGTTCCAATTTCATCTATCATCAACTGATTATTTAACTTCATCTGCTTCAGACTTTCATATTACAGAAAGAGCACTGAATTCCATTCAGAAAAATCTATATTTATTCATCCAAACTCAGCATTATTTTTTGGGGTTTTTTTTAAGTGATGAAGTTGATAGAAATTGTTTTAAAGATACTGGCAGCACATGTTGTAAGTGAGAGATATTTCAATGCTATCTGCCATATTGAATCACGACTTTGAGCCACAGGGAGATAATACTGATTCATACGGTACGTAATTGTATTCCTACAAAGCATTGCACTACTCTAGTCAGTACAGATGTTATAGAAGAACTCACTTTTGAGCAAAAAGAATTGAAAATTCATACTTGGAACTTTGCTGGGAGTTGTAATATATTTTTTGTGTAAGAGTCATAACACCTTGTGGGTGCTAGTTTGGTTTAGTTTTGTAATGCGACTACATTTCAAAGTGAAAACAACAAATTTTCACCCCAGAATTAAGGGGTTTATTTTATTAGTTCAGCAGATGCTCTGGGGTGGGGGGAGTGGGAATGATGGAAGATTGCAGGAGAAAAGTCAATGAAAAGTCTTTTGAGATTGCAGTCATCTCTCTTTGAAAATTACATTTTGTGTCCTCAAAATACACTGATCCCTGATGGAATCTGCACACTTTAATTAGCAATTTCTTCTCATCAATCCAACATAAATCTACACTGACCTGAATTAAAGGGGTATCTCTCACACAATACCTCTGGGAGAATAGATGACAAATATCATTGCAAACTCTATTTTTCTAAACATTTGCATTAAAATAACTGCATTAAAAAATCTACCAAGAAAAAAAAAAAAAAAAAAACAAACCAAAAAACCAAACAGAAAACCAACAAAACAACACAGTAGAAAAAACAAGTTTTTTACCTTTTTAAATATTTTTGGTCTCTGAAGACCAGACAGATTAACCAGGAAAAAATCAGTATGATGTACAAGCTGTAGTAACAGGCTATAGAGCAGTGTTACCTGCAGGTAAAAAAAGAGAAGAAAAAAAAAGAAGGTGGAAGCAATTCCAGTGCTGAGAGAGTTCCTCTACTATTCTTTCCTTTCTGTGACCCAAATCATGATCTTTCACATTCTGGTGCCAAAAATACTTGACAACAAATACAGACCTATCCAGTAAGCAATCCACAGTTACAGGTAATTCTGTTACCAAGGCCACAGAAGCTTATAGAAGCTGCAGAGCAATGTGCTGGCTTGCCCACAGGCTATAAAGGTGGTACAGGTCACGTGAGATGTTGGAAAAATCACCAGTTACAGTCTGTGCGGGGCAATGAAGATTATCAGAACTGTGGAGTGGCAAGAAGGGATTGAAACTTGGGTTCTCTTCAGTTTTGGAAATATAAAACGATAGATAAATAAATAATAAAGTAAATAAAAGAGTGCAGATGATAGAGGTCTGTGGAATCACAAAAAGTCATGGATAAAATGAATAGGAATGATTGTTCCCTATTTCCCACAGTGTAAGTACTATGAAATGCCAAATTTAATGTATTATCAGTTTTGCAAGAAAAAGTTTAAAAATCATGAAGATTTTTTTCCAGATAAATATTTGGATTGCTTTTAATTTTGTATTAGTAAGCTGTCAAAATTTTCTGTCATCATTCAGATTATATAGAACATTACCTACATAAAGCGTTTTTCCTGTAGCTGAGACAGTTTTCTCTGTGCAGATATTGACACAGCTATGGAAGCCTTACACAATCATATGAAGTGCATGCACAAACAGAAAAATACTTACATAATTCAGTCAATTTACCTACATCAAGGAGCACACTGACGGTATGGCACTTAGATTGAAATTCACAGCGTTCAATCCCCTACAAGATGAGAGTATTTGGTGTTGGTTTTTATCTGTTTATGTAGGTGAAAGTCTGTTTACACAACAGAATTAGGAACAGTGTGAGACTGTTTACATCAAAGGCTGTGTTTTGGAATCATTTCTACTCAAGAGCTGAATAAAGTAGAAGCAATATATTATGAATCTTTGGTATGCAGTTAATGCAGCTGCTTATTTTATAATGAGAAAGAGAAGTGCCAGATAAGCTGTATTTAAATTTTTTAACTTGGGGAGGTCAATATCTGATTCTGTACTTTCAGAGAGTGATGATCTGATAAAATTTCAGCAATCTTGGCATAAATTATATTATATGTGATTCACATAAATTACTATTCATATATTTGCTGAGTTACTTGTAATTTGTCAAAAGCTATTTCTATTTATAGTTTAAATACTGTGCAAAAGAGATGTGATGAAAATAGTCATTTAGTCTCTATATGAGTGAATAAATTTCAATTACCTTTTCTTTCTACTGTTGCGTAATGAGAGACATTGTTGTTAAAAGAATGTTTCCTTTCCAACCTCTCCTTGTTATCTTAAATAACTAAAACAATTCTTTTTTTCATTCTTCATAGAATAAAGTGACCTCTTATATGTTATTTTCATGAATTTTCTTCTGTTAGAAATAGGATTTACCTGAAAATATAGAATTTATCTGAAAGTCTTTTAATTGAGTAATAAATTATGCAATGATTTCGCAAGCAGGAAGGAAAATCTACATCTGTCATTGAGTTATGATAATCCCATGAGGAACAGAGAAGGAGCTATTAAAGATAGTAGATACATAGATGGGAATAAGGATACAGGTAAGAAAAGGAATATAAAAGTAGAAAAGAAGAAATTATACTAGATACTCATACATATTTTATAGAAAGGAATATGGTATGCTCTTCAGTAATTCCAGAGAAGCATTTGAGATGTTACAGGAAAGAGTTAATCAACCTGGCTTCCATGAATACAGAAGAACTGTGTAGTAGGTCTTAGGAAAAGGTTTATTACTGCTTTTATATTGGTTTATATAAAGATGAAATAATATTAATGTTCTTTAGCTACATGTTCTTACTATTGGACTAGGTCTAACAGTCTGACCAAAAGTGGCTAGAAATGAAATTCTGTTAAACCAGTGCCATTGGCCTCACTGGCCTCAGCATCTCAGGGCAACTGAGTTCCAGCAAATATGCCAGAGGACACAATTATACGATTGGAAAAAAATATATACAATTGGAACATTGGAAACAAAAGATTCTAGATTTCAGATTTTTTTCATTACCTTTTGAAGAAGGGCCGTGAACAAACTAGCATGTATGTTTGTAAGATTAGATATAAAATATTGCACTTTTTCCCAACAAGTGTGTATGTCATAGCTGATGTATGTGGATGTTCTATCTCTGTAACTGTACACATGACCGCTGAATTAAGTAAGGAATATCATACTCTGTTGAAAACTACTTTTTTCCTTTTCTATTCTTTACAATGGAAGTGGAAAGGTGAGATACACATGATTTCATTCTGGAAAGCACTACTCTTACAGTGGTTTATGCTATCTTGTTCTTTTTCCTTGTCCAATATAAACAAGAATATTGGTTGCATTATATAGAAGATTTTGCTATCTCTTTTGACTAATGTTGACCATCAAGTATTATGCATAAAATCTAATTAGTTTATTTCATTCACTAGCTTTAGAAAAAATGTTTCATTACTATGCAAATAGAAATAGCTCTTGTTTCCACACTGTCCTGATAGACTGTAATATGAAGCCATTAAAAGTCAAATTCCTTCCTAATTTATAGCCTGTGCCATAAAGTGTTGGCCAAAGGCTAAAAAATCTGAGTTATCCAAGTCTCTGAAGTTGTACTACAGAATCTGGCTATTGGTGGCTCTGTAGTGGTTTAAAACTCAGTTCTCTACTCCAGCATAAAATGGTATCTAATGTAAAAAACTCGGTTTTATGCATTAGATTCTGGAAAATAAATTATGCTTTGAAAAAATATATTACAGATGATTGGTAAATAAAGAATTTTTTTTTAAATTTTAACAATTTCTAAGAATTAGTGTAGATGAATCAGCACAATGTGCATAAATTTGGCTTCATTTAGACTGTATCTTGCATCAAAAAGTGACTAAATGGACAAACACACCACCTGGAAATTATTTGGTGTGATTCCAGGGAAGCAAAATACTATTTGTCTTTCATATACAGAGTTAGTAAAAAAGTGCAGTGAAAAAGAACTATGAGCTTGTGTATGCAAATTTCATAGCTATGCCAACAGCTAAAGGCACAGTCTCTGTTTGATTTTGCCATCTCATTGGTGTAAGCCCTTCAGTAATAACCTTTCCACCTAACAAAACTTGTTTTTCTTCACCTATTATCAGCCAACCCAGCTGTCATCCATAGCCTTTCTGTTAATGTATGCTGCTTTAATACCTTAGGATTAGATTTTTTAAGGGTTGAAAATTTGGTTGAAATTTAGCCCAAACAACCAGTAAATAAAACTGCATTTCTTAGTGAAATAAAAAACTAACTAACCTAAAGTTCAATTATCTTTCTGATATGGCTTAATTAAAAAAAAGTACTTTCAGTCCTGTTGGAAGTATGATTATTTAGCCCTGTTCAAGAACCAAACAATACCAAATCAGCACACTTAACTGCATTCATCCCAATTCTGTGATCAAGTCATTGTTATGTTTAAGCTGAGCTATTTCATTTCCTGAGGCCTTCTCCCCAGGGATCTTCCTTCCCAAGCCATTTTCCCAGAGCTATGCATGTGTTTTGAAAAGAAATCTGCTGGGATAAGAGCTGAGAAGATGAAATACAAGGCAGGGGATCAGAAAGTTTGAGTATGCAGAAGAAAATAAGAGACAGGAGCAAAAGGGGATAAATAAAACTGTTGGATGAAAGAAAACAAGAAAGCTCATGGCTAGAGGCTAAAAGAGAAATTTCTTTGCCAACTCAAAACCCTGAGGCTGATTACAGGATGCAAATATAAGATGTTTTGCTTTTGGAATGGAAAAGAGAATTTATTAAAATCTGAATATTCCAACACATTATTTATTTTATTCTTCATTACTCAAGTTTTCATACCATGTGCAAGTGGAACTTTTGCCTGTAACTTTTGTCTAAGATGAACATCATTTTATTTCTTCTGAAATGACAGATGTTATTTTTTGAAGTTATAGAAAGGAAATGCATTACAACCAGATGTTCATCGAAATACTTAAACCTCCTAGTTTTGAGAGCCTTGACAACAATTAATCATATCTCTTATCTTTCAAAACTGATATATTACATATGAGAAATGCCAAACATACTGGAAATGGCAATAGAAGTACCATATTATTTCTTTTTCAGAATACAAGCCTAAAGATTTCAGCCAGCATTCTCTGTTCTGTACTCATAGTAACACACTGATCTAATCTAAAAACCTGTCATTTATATTTTGGATCATCAATAATAAAAAATTCCTTACCTCTTGATAAGGAATGAGTAGTGCTAGAATGATCTTATCCCACGTTCTGATAAAAAGGAACCTAACATTGTTAAGGTGCTAGTATGCCTGAGCTCTAATAAGCAGCTACCATGTTACACTCATGTAACACTTATTTGTTGCTAAGAAGGAAAAGCTGCCTTAGGAGGCTGAGACCATTCCACCAAAGGCAAAATGAGAGTGGAGGGATCTATACACACTATGCCAAGTCTCCTGTGAAGGAACATTATTTGTAGTGCCCTAACTCTAAAAGATTTTTTAAGACTGTCCTTGGGTTTGCACCGAAGGAAAGATAATTTTCATTCCAAACTCATTACAATTTTTTTCTTAACATTGTGTGTATTGATCAATCACATTTAGACCATCTTTGGGAAAATTCTTGGAATGGTTTGAGATGGAAATTGTTAGGATTATAGAGAATCACAAAACAGCAAAGTATCTTGTGCTAATCTCAAGGTGGATACTGCAGCATAGCCTTTACTAATTGAGTAAAACTATCCTTATTTCAGAAAATTCTTGATTCACAAATAGATCATCATTAGTCCACAAAAGGGCCCAGGGTCCTACCTGGACTCCAGCTGCCACTGCTGAAGTGCAAGGGCCCCCAACAAGCTCTGTGTCCAGCTGCCAGTCCCCTACCACTACCTGTGGTGTCCCAGAGAACATCCACGGGCACCTGTCTTCAGGCAGCTATATCATGCCACACTCTCCTTTATCTACCACAGGGAAAAAAATAGGACATGAAGCCCAAACATCTGATTGTGGATGAAGTGGGAATGTGGCAGAGTGATCTTTGGACTGAGCTTAAGAGAAGGATGTTACTGAGAGGGACAGGTCTTCAGATCATAGGACCTGAATTCTCCTAAAAGCTATTTTTCTATTTACCACTGATAGGAAATGGAAACAAAAATTTCTTTCCATCAGCCCACTGGACCCAGTGATCAAAATAAATAAAAAATGACAAAAAAATGGTAGCCTAGTATGGACGATGCTGAGTGGGTAACTCTGTCTCCAACATGAAGGGAGGAGCTGTGCATCTGGGCCCTTCCCCAGGAACTTTCCCAGTTATCTCTCCATATGAAAAGTAGACAAACTGACACCTTTGCTGATCATCTCACCTCAGATGAGTCAGTCTAGCACAAATACAGCACTTGCAGAGCAGTAAAACTCTCAAAAAATATCATATCATAGCAGTAGAGAACTGTCAGCCTCCAGAAAAGAAGTTCTGTACATTGGTAAATGTATGACAACTCATTACATATTTTGTTTTCTTCTTGGAAAATCCATTTGTCTCTGGTGTTTAATATAAAAGAGAAAGAGAACAAACCTATTTCTCTTCTGTATATTTTTCACCTGCTGTTTAGATTGATACAGAAAGTGAAAACCTTCAAAGGATTTATTGAAATATATGTAAGTAGGTTGACCTGGAATAGAAGTATTGAACATATCCAAGTTACTACTTTTCCAGGAAGAAATTCTAAACCAATTTTCTGTTTTATATCCACCATTTCAGCAAGACAATTCCTGACAAGAAATTCCTTTTTATTTTATTGTTTGCCTAAGAGTAACGTCATACACTAGATGTATAGTAGAAATAACATTAGTTCTTTTAAGTATAGGCTTTCTTTTATAGTCTATAGAATACAGTCCCAGTCTTGAAGTAAATAGGGCATCCAGACTTTCCTGAATGACACCCTGTATTGAATCTTTTTAAAAATTTTTAAACTCCCATTTACATCTGGAAATGCAATAAAAAAAAACCCAAACATTTTAGATGCTTATCAAACTGTCATATTTAGAGAGGCTAATGCTTTTCTAATTTTCTCCTTGAGAAATATTTCCCTTTACATTGTGAAATTGCCCACGTAACCAGGATTAGCTTTAAACTTAAACGACTCAGAGATGATAGTCACCTTTTTTAACAAGAGGAACCCAAAACCAAGACTTATGTATTATAAATACATATTATATTTTACTGAGACTAAGAGTTCTGCATCATAGATCAAGGTATTGAAACATTACATCTACACAGGGTAGCTGCCATGGTCAGAAACATTAAGATGACATTCTACAATACAAAATTTTATTGATAAGGTAATTTCTATATGAGAAATTCCTGGGGTTTGATGAAAATTATAAAGGAGCTAGGTAGATTTGAATATGAAATAGCTATTTACCAACCTTGTACACTTTTTTGGAAAAGACTTTTACTCTAAATAATATGTCATGTCAATGACATCTTTATAACCTCTGTCAACAAAAAGGAATAGACACTATTTTTTATTTAAAAGCCAGAGGGAAGCCTTTGCAAAATTAAATTTGATTTTTCAGATTTTGTTATTCAAAGAAATGTCCAAGACACTTTTAGTGTTTTAAGAAAGCCATTAATTCAGCTCAACAGAGGTCTAAATACATAGCCTATACTGCAACATTTCAGGGCTGAGGGAGAAGTCAAAATTGGTTTAGTGTCAAAAATCTGGACCTTAGAATTTCATATTTTTACAGATTTTATTGAATATATTCATTTTTCCTGAATTACACTTTCCTCCATGCCTCAATATTGATGTTATTTCAAATTTAGCATGTCAAAGAAAGGTGGCAAAGGTGTTGAATGGTCTAGAAAATATGTTTTATGAGGAGTGGCTGAGGCAGCTGTGATTGTTTAGTCTGGAGAAAAGGAGGCTAAAGGGGGGTGGATCTTGCTCTCAGGGGAAAGGTGAAATTACTGAAAGGAAGTTGTAGTGAGGTGGGCTTGTCCTCTTCTGCCATGTCTCAAGTGAAAAGATGAGATAAAATGCCCTTAAATTGTACCAGGGGAAGTTCAGATTTGTTATTAGTAAAAAAAATACTGAAAGAGCACTTAGGCATTCAAAGAAGCTGCCCCCGGAGGAGGCGGTCACTTAAACAGAGGTTAAAATGTTTAAGAGGTGCCCGGAGGTGGCACTTGGGGATATGGTTTAGGGGTGATTTGAGTGGTGCTCAGGTGGCATTTGGACTAGTTGATCTTGAAGGTCTCTCTCAGCCTTGATGATTCTGTGGTTCAAAAAGTCCAGCAACCCAACCTCTAAAGTGTATGAGAATTGACTGAAGGTTCAAAGACAGAAGACAAAGAGAGAAGGTGATTTTCAGTACCTTTTGTTCACTAAATTAATCACATTCTTACTCAAAATCCTGTTCTCACTTTATATTGAGCACTTGAATGGTGCTTTAACCAAAACAAAAATTAGCACAGTTTCATCTTGGTGACTGTGTGGAGTGAGCCCTCACAATAAGATTTTGAGATTATGTACTGTTATCTATTACCAAATACAAATGTCTCCCTCACTTGGTTTTGTGTTTGCTATAAGGCATATAAGTGAAGAATGACACTTCTTTTTTTGTAAAGAAAATTTAACACTAAAACAAGTATTGGAGATGTCAAATTGGCATTGCAAATGTTAGAAAAATAAGATGTTAGAAAAATAAGAATAAGTTTAACAGTTAAACTTCATTAAAAATAAAAGGAGATTTTCAGCTATCAATTTCCTCTTTAAAATTTTATCACTACTGTCTAAAATTCAATTTGAAGTTTAATTTTATTTTCAAGTTGAAGATAATTTAGTTTATCAAGAATGTATCTTTGGGGCACTACAGATCTCCCTTAGTAACTGTGTATGTCTAATTTCTGCCGATTTCTAGCAAAGAGCAAAGGGGAGGAGAAAAGATAAATTACCATTGGAACTCTATCTGATGACAGGTGATATTATAAATATTATTAAAGATTTACCAGTAGGATGCTGATATGTCAAAAGGCTTTTTCAGGTGCCAGATCCAGATAATGTAGTGAAGCATTGGTGTTATAATCAGGACAGAAATAATTCCATTGCTAGAGAAGCAAACAAGACTTTAATGCTTCTCAGGTCCATAAAAAAACCAAATTCTTTTCCTGTTTCAGTGAACACCTGGCACACCGACCCACCTTACCAGAAACAGTGACACACATGACCATGATCTACCGTAGGACAAAAAAAAGCACCTCAACTGCATTCAAGCATCTGAGCCCCTGACTCACTTCCCTAGTGGAATGGGGCAGAAAAAGTATGAAAAATCTTGGGTTGAGATAAAGAAGGTTTAATAGGTAAAGCAAAAATCATGCATGCAAAGTTAAACAAGGAATTCATTCACCTCTTCCCATGGGTGGGCAGGTGTTAAGCCATCCTCTGTAAGGTACGGCCTCAATATGTCTAACAATGACTTGGGAAATCAAACACCATCACACTCCAAGCACACATCCCTTCCTAGTCCTTCCCCCAGCTTTCAATGCTGTTATACTATATTGTACAGAATGTATCTTTCATCAGTTGGGGTCAGCTGTCCCATGTGTGTTGCCTCCCAGCTTCTTTTTCACTCCCAGCCTCCTTGTTGGTAGAGTGGTGCAAAGAGTAAAAAGGTCTTTGTGTAAGCCCTGCACAGTAGGAATGAAAACATCACCAAGTTATCAATGCTGTTTTCAGCACAAATGTAGAATGTGGCCTCACACTACCCACTCTGAAGAAAATTAACCAGCACACAAATGAACTCAATTATAACAGGAGCACATGCTGATGATAGTTTCATGATACTTATTGATGATACTTTTGTGACCCTAATGTGTCCCTTCCTACTCAGAATCTTACATGCCTCTATGATAGTCTTCAGCGAGTGTGGCTCCAGAATACATTGAGTTTGTTAAGAACAATGAGATTCTCCACGGAAGATTAGGGCATGCAAAACTGAAAGAATTGAGTAGAATGTAAAAGCCAAGGAAAGCCCAAAAATGAATGCAAAGTTTCTTCACTAAGAAATGAGTGAGTAATTTAGTTCTTTAGTCATTATTCAAGAAAGATGTAACACATGAACACTTTTATAGTGACAATTCCTCAAATGTTTCAGTACTGCTTACACAGAACTGAAACTTACACAGAATAAACCAGATTTTGACTTTTCTCATTAGTTTTTGTTTTCAAAATTCTGATATTTCACCAGAGCAAAGATTAAGTCATTTTATTGACTTGAGCCTAATCAATATGCAGGCAGGAATTTTGAGATGTTAATTCAAGGAAAAGAAATATTATTATTACTTTCACTATTCCTAAAAAAAAAGAAATTATAAATAAGAAATTCAGGCGTTATAGTCAAAGGAAAACTGGAACACATGGTTTTATATTAGAACCAGGAAAAAAAATTAAGGAAAAAAAAAAGGGATTTCTTAATTGCTGTTTTCTTTAAGTCTTACATGGCCTTATTAAATCTGGAACCAGTGAAGTAGAATGAAGCAGCTGTTAGGAGTCTGAACAAAAACCAAATAGCCACTTAAGAGTTTATTGTTTTCTTTTTGTTCTTAGAGATTTATTTTATTTTATCCCATGGCAGTTTATGAAAGAACAAGAGGAAAACATTTGCTTATGAGAATGAAAACAAGCATCAAAATTGAAACAACTGAAATGAAAATGTTGTTATTGTTTCATTTCTCTAGGATACATCTTCATGCAGAACACCAAACATCTGTCAAAGAGTAAGGCAATAGATGCTTATGAGGTTCAGAGCCAGATTTTCAAATAAGTAGTTCCATGAGCCAATGGAGCTTGATTTTTATAATTTCAGCAACTCAAGAATTCTCACTTAGTAAAGGCATTAATAACAACTCTCTCACATATCTGGATTCATATTTCCATGAAAGTTATAGGAAATATTACAGAGACTGTAAAACGTTTTTTGCCAAATTAGCGAACGGATTAAAAAATTACTGACTTGAAAGAAGTTCTGTCTTATATGCAGAATTTGATCATGCATGCCTTGTTACCTGTGCTAAAACCCTCTCTGTGTCCTTGAAGTAGCATGAAACTACTAAAGTACTACAAATTGCAAAATAATCAGTGAGACAAAAATGTTTTGAGGGCGATCCTGGGGATCAAGCATGTTCAGAAAAGCCCAGTCACAGGCATAAGTTTGTCTGTCTTTCCATATTTATTATGACATGCAGACTAGCTTCCAAGCCCACGGCCCTGAGCCCAGTAGCTGTTCCATTAAAATACTCGTATTAGTTACAGGAAGAATGCATTCACACAAACATTATGTGAATGCACTTTGGAAGAATTGCAGCTTACGTGATTGCTTGCATTATTCCTCTGACCTGAGGAAAGTTTGGATCCTCAGAGCTCACTGGTAGGTAGTGAGTGACATCTATTGTGCTTGTGAGTTGCAGATAAGGGAGTGTCTGCTTGGAAGATCACTGTTCTGTTTAGCTGTTTGTTTTTTAATGCAATTAAGAATTCTGTTGAAAACGAAGTTTGCATAGTATTAACAATAATTTTTAACTCATATGCTAACAAATACAGTGATGCTACTTGTGCATATGAATGGCAAAGAAAGTAACAACACAGGCAGAAGGTCTTGCAATGCAAAAGAAGACATCTCACTTAAAATAACCTTCCTTATATGAATCTCTATGCAGTAAATCTATCGTGTTTTCTAGAAAGGGTCACAAAATATTTACCAAATAAGCACTGGGAGCCTTGAACATTTTTTTTTCCCTAATTCTAACATGTTTTGTGATATTTTGAGACAGGAAAAGTTGTATCAAGGAAGAGGAAAGCAATATGCTAGAGTCACAGCAAAGTCAATATTCTAAAAGCAGGCTACATTTTACATCTGCAGGAGCAGAGGAGTAGAGCTGGGGTTTGCTGCTCTAATTCACACTTTTTCTCTGTAAATAATGGTCAAATATCTTAGTTCCTGATGACTGTCAAAGACTGTGGGCTGACTCAGCCTTCATCATTAAAAAAAGGGGGCCAGAGAAGATAGCAGATATCATCTTGCAATACCTAATTAACAAATGCAATCAATACTAAATGGAATAAAGGCATTTTATAAACTGATACAAATTTAGAGAAGTTATGAAAATAAGATTAGTAATGAAGTGAAAAACTGAGAAGAGCTTCTTGTTTACAGCACAAGAGAGTATAAGATGTAAAATTTATTCACAGAGCAGGAATGAAAAATAACAAATAAAGATTACCAAGGGATTAATAAGGTTTGCCTAAACAGAGCAGGATATTCTTTCTCCAGCAAAGCGGCTAATGCTGGCGGTAAGGCTGGAAACTTGGGTTTGTTCATTTTGCTTGTATACCTTTTGGGAATATCTGTGCTGTATCTCGCCTAATTTTCTTTGCATTGATATAGCACAAAGATACAAAGCATGAAAATGGATCCAAGCAACAACCAGATACAGCATATATTAATGGGCTTAGCCTGAAGGGAGACTAGACCAGAGATGATGTGTATGGAAAACTGACATGGAGAAACTCACTAAATAAGAATATCAAGCTATTTATGTAACATTAATCCACTGGCTTGAGAACAGGAAGGTTCCTGAGAGACCATCGTTTGTTCTAATAAGTTTTATTCCAGCTGCTGAGTTAATACGAAGCAGAAAGTTATTAGGAGGAAATATATGCATATGGAAATATCCACTTCTGCCTCAGGTAATTTAAAGCTTATTCACATCCTCTTTATTCTTGTTTATAGAAAAAGGATAATCTACCTCAGGAAGCAACCCCAGTGTTTTGAGGACTGTTATCCTTCCCATTATTTAAGGGATGAACTAAGATATGGAATGTATAAGGCAGCATTTAATACTCCACTAAATGGATATAAACTGCTATCATGACTTACAGATCATGGCAGGAAGCACAGTTTACTCCAGATTGTGAAGCCTCAGTGCAAAAGTGTCATCTTCTTATAGATCTCTTTTTGCATTGATTTTAGATCTTTATATCAGAATTTCTTTGTCGCAAACTGAAATGTGGTAATCAGGAACACACTTCCAGACTTCTCAACCATATGAACAACGCTGCAAAGAATGAAAATCAAAATCTTATTGCATTCTACATACTGGAGAAATCAACTGTTTAGTCACAGAAAGACGGTGGTAACTTTCAAATTATAAACTTTTAAATGATACACAGGATTTGGAATATTTTGATTGTTTTAATTATTATATGGAAAATAATTTGGAAAATGCATATTTGGAAGCCTCATGACCATTATGTAATTCTCATTGAAAATGAATAATTTAAAGTCAGTTCTGAAAATGAAAAAAAAAATATCATAGTGAGAATAAAATGAAGAAGGTTACCTGAAAACCACACCAACTCAAGAGAAATTTATATAATTATCCAAGTACTTTCTGGTATGCTCTGAACTTGATATTTCTCTAAAAAGATGCCCTTGCTATAAGCACATAAAGGAAAAGGAAGAGGAAGGGGGAAAGGGAAATGGAAAAGGAAATAGAGAATAGGGAATATGGAAAAAGGAAAATGAAAAAGTTGTTTTGATTGGGGTTTTTTGGGGTTTTTGTTTTGTTTTGTTTGGTTTGGGTTTTTTTTTTCCATATGAAGTACACAAAAACTGAAACACACAATCTTTTTCTACTCAGAATTTTGGCTTGACATTTTTCGGTAAGGGTTTGAAAGGCCTACCCTCTCTGTAGGACCACTTGAAGTCATGGACTTATGCCACAACTGAATAAATATCTCAGCCTTGAATGGCATAATTTTAATGAAAAACTGCAGTGTGTAGTCTTGGATAGAAAATACTCCAAACATCCTAAAACTGATATTTCCCCAATCCATTATTTCATACAATAAATCTGACCACTACTTGTCAAACTTACATGTTCCTCGCTAGTGAAGACAAATGCTAGCCTTCTTTTACTCTTGAAGCTTTTTCTAACTATTCTACCCTGACAAACTTGCTGTCCAGAAAAGACTTTCTATCCACACAAGAGACTTCGTAATCTTAAAGGCAGCTCTCTGGCAGAAAGAATTTCCCCAGCATTAAAAAGGTAAAATTGACTTGACTGATTTACAATGCAAATATAAGCCACCCTAAGCTCATAGAACACCAGTAAATTCCACAGGATTCTTGTTAAAACAAACAAACAAAACCCCCATCAAACCAAACCAAAACCTGGGTTTTTTTTGTAGTTTCAATTCACAGGCTGATGAATGGAAATTTTCATCTTTCTAGAAATCACGAACACTTCATTTTGACAGATTTGGCTGAGAATCTGGCCTCAGATTTCTTCTTTTTTCAGTCATTTATTTTCTATTGTTGAAAAATGAGTAATTTGACTTCCTTCTAGCAAAAGGCCAGAAACTCATGAATGAAATATCCTCTTTTATAATTTATAATAAAGAAATCATATTCTCAGTGATAGGCACCTGTTACACTTAAAACATCTTATCTTTGACAGAGAAAATAAGATTAATATCAAATCTCACTTTTCTTTGATTATATGTTACATGGCAACCTGTGATTAATTGGTTTCACTTCTGCAGTTTTAAAGCAGAGGCTTTAGGAACTCTGGAAATAAAATACAGAAGAAGTTTCAGAAAGTCCTTGTATTATGAAAATGCCTTAGAATGCTTAGGTACAGTTTCTGTCAATATTGGAATCGAGTTCCAAGACATCTATTAACACTTTCATTGTCTATCTTGGTGGGCTTACTAAGAAAACCAAGGCTCAAATATTAGAGCATAGAAGGTAATTTCTTCAGAGAGTAATGTTTTTCATAAGTCTACACAGATCTGACTCCCTCCCAAAGCCTTGTTCCCATATATCTTCTCCATCTCCGTGATCTTAAGTATCAAACTCTACTCTGCAATCTCCAATTTAGCATTTTCCCTCTATCAACCTGTTCAATAGGAAGTAGGTAATGGAGGCTAACCCTGCTGTCTTTATTTTAACCACTGTCTTTATTGTACCTTCAAAACTATAAACACAACATATACAAGAGAAATGTGTATCAGTTGTCCTCCTGTATTATATTAGGGTTTTTTTTTTCATATTTTCCAACTCTACTGCATAGATTCAGTTGATGAATGCAAGAGTTCAATATTGGGTTACTGGTCACATTTAAAGCTCAATATTCTCAAGATGGTATCCACAGTGTCCTTCAGATGTTACTCTTGCTTCCTTTGCCTTTGAGCAAAGGAATAGCTTTCAAGGAGCATACATGCAATTATAACCTACACTTACATTTCAGTCTAGAATACAGATTTTTATGTTGCTTACAAATGTTTTAACAAGTTATACTGTAATTCAGTTGAAATGACTGACAAAAATCTCTGATTTGTGTTAAAATGAAGCTGGCAGTATGGGAGAATTTTTTGACATCTAAGATTAAACATTATGGTGCAGGTATAGAAACCTAACTCCGGGTATAGTCACATAAAAAAAAGGACAATTTAAGGGAAATTCTCACTGGAAATAATTTCCTTCTTTACATTAGAGTCATTCACTCCAAATGGATGGTTTTGTCTCCAGTTTTTAAAAAGAGGTCTGGACAGATACTCTAATGCAGGTCTTTTCAGTACAGATGTCTATATTAAAAGAAAATCTGAAAAACCTCCCCTTTAATATATTGCTTCAAGTTAACAAAAATCAACAATAGTTTTGTCTTTGTCTTCATTGGATCTACTTTTCAAAGACAATAGAATGCCTTTAAATTAATAGAAAAAAAAATTGGAAGGTAAAAAAGTCTACATTTTAAGAAAACCGAAAAAATAAGATCTTCATTGAGATATAATCAAAAGTTCTTTGATTCACTAGAAGTTAATAATTTTGTTCCAGAAAATCACCCAATGGAAATCAGTAGAAAAAAAATAAATTTAATTCAAAGATGTGTAACATCCTTGTTTATATGTTACATACATTTAATGTTTATACATTTTCTAATGTATGTTAATATTTTCTCTTCTTCCCACAATATTTCCCTCTTATTCCTGAAAAAATTTATAACCCAGTGACTATTTTTAGGCAATGCTAAGGGGTAAGGAATGTTGTTAGCAGCAAGTGGAGCTAGCAATCCCTCTGAAAATTTGGTACATTAATTGCCCAAAGTGGAGCTAGCAATCCCTCTGAAAATTTGGTACATTAATTGCCCAAAATCAGTGCTTTGAATATTGAATTACATGCTGTAATCTTTAAAGTTTTGGCCCATTCAATCCAAATTCTTAAATGGCAGGGTCAGTGCGACAGTGAGTAGTTAGGGTAAAAAAAATGAAAAACCACAAAATTATTATAGAACTCTAGTATTATGCACAGTTTTATTATGGCAAGATGCCCAGGGCTCATAAAATATAAATGAGGTTTGAAGTGGGGGGAGAGGAGAAGAGTGTTGTTAAATTTAATAGAAGTTCTTTTATCTTTTTTTTTCCTTCTTCTTCTTTTTTTTTTTTTTTAATTGGCAAGGGAATGCAAAAGACATCAAAGCAATTTTTACTTTTCCTATAAATCCATAAGAAAATGAATTTCAGCAACAACTTTCTCCTTTTATTACTAAAGTTCTTTTGCAACCTGAAAGGGAGTATAATTCAGTGCTTTTCAAATTGCTTTGGAGAAATATAATAAATCCAATATATATGAGAAAAGTTTATGAGCTTTTTTTTTGTATAGATAAAACACACACAGTTACTGGATCCTTTTTCTGATTTATTAAAATAGCTTAAAAAAAAACTAGCCTATCAGATCAGTCTGTGGGTATTTCCCTTTGAGAAGCGCTCATTAATTTCTAGAACAGAAGTCCAACACACAATATAGCAAGTTAGCTAAATAACGCTATTGCTTTACCTAAAACCATGAGCAGAAGCATGGCTCTGTGAGGAAAGATCAGTGGGAAAATGCACAAATCCAGAATGCTGTCTTTGTCATAGCAATTACAGATAAAGATATTACTGCCCATCTACCCTTAAGTTAATTTCTTTTTTTCTTTTTTTTTATGCTTGCAGGAAGAAAAGCCTGTCTGCTAAAGTTCACCTTGATGTATGTGGACATTATACACTTCATATTTCCACATGTTATCTTTTAAGTCTTTTCTTGCAAAACCTTGCATAAATCCTTTTATGTTTGCATTGTGGTCTGATGTTTGAAAGTTTTGCACATAATCCACCAGTGGAATATGTGCAAATGCAATAGGATAATTAATATCTACACTGGAAAATAAAACATACCTTCTCATTTTCCTCTGAACTACTTGGTCAATGTTGGGTTCCAGAAGAAAAATATAGATATGACAGCCTGGTCTTTCTAAGGATAGGATATCTTCTGCATAGCTAATTGGTCTAAATGCTAAGATATCTCTGCACTTTCTTTGCCGTGGCTTAATAGTTTGTTTTAGCACTACCTCTTACAAAGTATAAAACACAAGAATTAGTGAGGTGTTTTGTATGAGGGTCATCCAGTGTCATTGCTTCATACATTTCTTTCAAAAAAATTTCAAGATTATTTTCCATTTGCACATATTTGCATACCCTGTTATGGAGCCATAGAAAATTAAAGGTTGGAAGGGACTTTAAAGATTAACTCCTCAAAGGAGTCCCAACTTCGCCAGCCATGGGCAGGGACACCTCCCTCTAGGCCAGGTTGCTCAAGGCCTTCTCTAAACTTGCCTTGAACACTGCCAGGGTTGGAGCACCCACAACCCCCCTGGGCAACCTTTTCCAGTACCTCACCATGCTCACTGTAAAGAATTTGTTTCTAATGTAAGTCTAAATTTTTCCTCTTTCAATTTGTACACATGACTCCCTGTCCTATTACTAAAGTTCCTGAAGAGTCCCTCCCAAGCTCCACCTCCTTGGCCTGGAGGACTGATAAAATAATTACTCAAGCTTGAGCCCTTTTCCACTTCTTCTGGGGCTCTGTAGTCCCTCCTAATGCTTCCCAGACTGACGCTGGTTATACAAACAGCTCTCATATGTCCCAGTCAGTTAAGATTTATCTTTGTTGCATATACACTCTACTAATATATATGTATGTAGTGTATTAACTGTGTTGAAATTTGTATACTGGTAATCTTAAGCTAGAGGTCATGGAAAGATTTAGTCCTATCTTAAACTGTAGATTAGAGAAGGAAAAAAAAAAAAAGGACTAGATTCCAGATCTCCCTGCCTGAACATATTTTTTTGCATAAAAATAACCACTCTTATTCTTCTACTCTTGAAGAACTAGGGCTCAATATGAAGAATTTACAGCAAATCTGGCCTAGAAGGAAACATAAAAAAAACCATACCTCAATTACATATTTCTTTTAATGCAGTGATTATCTCAATTCAGTCTAATTCTCAGAGTTTACATCTTGACATAAAACCTCTCCAAAGAATCACGGCTTGGGGATTTTTTGCAAAATGTAAAATAAATTGCTTCATGGTTAGGGTTCTGACATGGAGCTAACATGAGCTGAGGAGCTGCTCTTATAAGTCTGAGCAATTTAAGATGAATTGAAATTCTAATTCATAGATCAAAAATCAATATGACATCTTGCCCTTGCATATCTGGTAATTTCTTTTGGGAATCAGGAGATCTTCCTTTCTTCATACACAAATTTCATTTTCTATGTGGCCTTCCTTCCCATATTCTTTATCTTTAACATCACTTTGTCATCATACTTCGCTTTATCACTTTAAGCAATTTTGTGTTTCTAATACCACATAAATTCAGCATGTACACAAGAAGAGCCACATGTCAGTACTTCTTCTTACACAAGGAAGTTACATCTAGTTGTGATGACTTATGGGTCATGTTCATGTTGTCCACTTATCTGTACAATAATTCAGGACTATAATTTAGGCTTTTTACCATAAACAGAATATATTTTCATTTTGAAAATTGCTAGACAAATATTAATAAATACACTAACTACATTCAAATACATTGTAGAAGAACAAAATACTTAATATCATTAGAATGTTAGCAATATTCAATTTCTACGTTCTCTTATATTTTCTTATTTGTGTTTTTCAAATTAATTATAATAACTGAAACATTAGAACAACAAAGAAATTATTTTTTCATGACTGGCAGTTTAGTTTTATAAAATAGAAGGTATGTTTTCTTATTTGAGCCCAGGTCACTACATGTAATTATATGAAAATTTGCATAAAAGGTAATTTTGAATTCTTTAGAGAACAGCCTGCTCAAATATTTTTGTTGCTAACTTTGTCCAACTCAGAGTGCCTTAAGTATTATGCAACTCTAGGAATAATTAAATTAAAAATAAGTAAATTTTGCAATTTTAAAATGGGTAGGTCACCAAATTCTCTTTGAACATCTAAGCTATTCTCTTTCAGCATGGGGGAAAACTTATCTATAATTCAGTTTTCAACAAGCGTGTCTTAGATGAGTGTGCAACCCTAAGGGCTTAAATCAATATTTTAAGAGTCAACTAATTTAGCACTATGAGGAAAAAAACCCAAACCAATGTCTAAATAACAACTGAAGAACTTTGGAACATTTCTGATTTAATAGCCATTCTAGAAAACTGTGAGGTAGTTGTGACAACAGTTCAAATGCACTGTGCACACAGATAACATTATAATTGCAAAAAAGATTTGTAACAGTGCAATGGCTATGAGGGACTTTGCAAGTTGCAGCTCTGAAAGATCATGGGAAGATTTTGCACTGCTCCAGTTATTAAAAAAACAACTTTAAAATGCAGAGCACCTATGGAAATACCCATATAAAACAATGATGCTAAATCATCCAAATATATCTCAATTATGAAAAGGTGTTTGGCTTTAATTCCACCATAGTTGGTATCACTGCCATTGTAAAATATATTTAAACCAAAGGGTGGTTATTATGCATTCAAAGAAAAGGTAAACCCTAAATCATATTTTACATGTGTTTTAGAAATACACACATTGTTGTGTCACATATTGTTTACTTTTAATTTATTTACTAGGAATAGAAATTACTTAGGAGAATGTCACACAGGAATATTTTAAACACAGAAGGATCCTTGCACTCTTTTAGTAGCTATGTCCATCTTAAAGTGTATTCTTTTTATGACAAATATTTTTTTCAAGATTTCATAGCTTTGGTTTTCTCCCTCCATCAATAGAAAACAGTGAGATGATAAGACACAAGGTAACCTGAACCAAATAACAAACTCTGACCACAGATAGGAACCATTTGACTTAACTCCTCAAAGCTTGTCGACAAAAAAGTAAAATAAAGTAAGAAAGTGAAAGTCAACAATCTTATTTGAATAAGATAATTCTTTCAAAATATTTTCAAATATTTTGAAAATTACAAATATTCCAAATATTACAAATATTTTCAGATAGGAAGAAGAGGTTGACGTCCTCAGGAGCAATGTAAGGAACTGCATATAATATATACAAAACCAGAAGTGTTAAGGCAGTGAGGCAGGCATAAAAGGAGGCATCCACTGTTACAATCATTTGCCACTAGACAGCAACAGAATGACCTCTCAGAAACAGCAGTGTCTGAGACTATGATGAGCAATCTGTCTAGTGTGGGGGATCTCTGCTGTAATTTGTAATCCTAGGCAGCTGGCTGTCCCACTACAGTAGCTTTCTTTCCAGCTGAGATACTCATAAGAGCAAAGGGCACTGATGGATTCAGTGTTGAGAAACTGTATGAAAGAGAGAATGATTTCTTGAAAGAAAGGCAGACCCTGTTCTGAGCCAACAACTCTCACTCTTTCCCTCCTAAGCAGATTATTGTCTAAGGCCTCTTGAGAAATAAATCAGTAAACCTTGCCACTAGTTTTTCATAGATGATCCAAGTCACACCTTGGCCAGCACCCTCATCTTGTCCCTTTCTTCTTGGACTCTGCAGCAAAATTTTTTTTTTTCTACAATCACATTAATAATTAATGAAATTGTTATGATTGGAGTTAATTCAGTATCCTGGCTTATGATATTATCTATTAATATAGATAAAGCTTGGTAGAATGCAAATCATATCAAAGGAATCAATGTCCACTGCTTATGGAGTCAATTGGTACATATCTTGGCTAGCTCACTCTCAATCACCTTTGAAATGTCATGGCAGTCAGGAGAGGTTCCTGAGAGCTGGAAGAAAGCAAATTTAACTCCAGTCTGCAGAAAAGACAAGAAGGAGAACCTGGGGAACTAAAGGCCTATCAACCTGTAAAGTTGATGGAACGGTACTGCTGGAGACTATCTCTAAGCATGCAGAAGACAGGATTATCAAATAGAGTCAACATGGATTCACCAAAGGAAAATCAGGATTGACCAACCTGATTGCCTTTTGCAATGGAATAACTGGTTGAACAGATGAGGGGAGAGCAGTGGATGCTGTTTACCTGGACTGCAGCAAGGCTTTTGACATCATCTCCCCTCAGTACACAAGTGCAATTCCCAGTTTAAGGTAGTTGACAACTCTATATATTCACACACAGAGGAACTTAAACCATAAGGACAGTAATCTATGAGAGCAACAAAAGCAGTATTAGTAACCTATTTCTGCAAAAGTCACTCAGGCAGAGTCTTGCAAAAAGTTCAACTAATATGTGTTATAAGTATAGAATCATAGGATGATTTGTGTTGAAAGGGATCTTGAAGATCATCTAGTTCCAAATCCTCCCTGGAAGGGACACCTTCCTCTAGACCTGGTTGCTCAAACAAAGCCTCATCCAATGTAGCACATCAAGATTTTAGATATTAGTGACAAGTGAGCAAGCATTGTATGTGATACTCTAAATAAATTAAAATATCATCTCTATGCACTGTTACACAAGTAGTTTGAACATATTTATAAAGTGGACTTCATGGGAATTTAGTCTTAACAAGAAATTCGTAGACATGAAAAAATTAATGGTCTCACTTTCTCACCTTGTCAGATGGCTTAGCTCTACCATTTCTGATGCTTTTAGAAGGTTGTTGAGCAGATTTGTGTAGGTTAAAAGAAGAATTATATTTTCCTGCAACTTGCAGTTAATGAAATTTCTGGTTTAAAATGCTAAGTTGCTTCTCTGAATACAAGGATTTTCACTTATCTGTGAAGTCACTTAAACAGTTTGTGGTGTTTTTTTCTTCCTTTACAAGTTTTTTAAATTTCACTGGTTTGAGGAGGGCTGATTCCTAACAGTCTTTGAGAAGTTAAGGGAAATATCTAAAAATTAGCTGACACAGATTGCAGGGATTAAGACAAAAATGAAATTAAATTATGTATAAGGCATAACTAAACTTTATGAACTCAGAAATCCTAAGAATTTATAGTCCATATAATTCACAAACCTCCTTTCAAGAGATATACAGAAACAAACCTGAGATATGTGTCCTATAATGCTCAAACTTTCTGAAAAGTCCTTCTTGCTATGCAGGCACTTGAATTTCACTGTTTAAAATGAATGTTGTAGAGTTTCAAAAATCAAAGAGGATAACACAAATGAAAAAACACCATTTTGAAAGAGATAATAGGACTATGACCAACTTTAAACCTTGTATTTTTTGAAGAAGGCAGATAGAAAACACAAGCACTTTTAGAGCACATGGAGATGAATTGGAGGAGTCAGCCACATATTTCAGGAGAACATGTTTTGACACTCATAACACCACATTTCCAAAGTGACATTGTTTTGAGAACTTTGATCCTGTCTCCAGTCAGCTAAGTCTCTTTTGGTGTCAGGACACATAGTTTAGATACCCTTACTGCTGGATACATTTGCTTCTTGTGAAAATTGAAGTCCATGTGTCAGACAAAATGCAAGTCAGCTTACTGGAATGTGTCAAAGTCCACTTTCAAGTCAGAGAAGCCAAGGAAATCAGCCCAACATGGATGCAAGGGCTGGCAGGAAAGCAGATCTCAGAAAAACTGTTCTGAAGATTAAGGAACATGTAAAACTCCTCATAAGATAAAAATAAAATTGACTCAGTCCAAACAGCAGCACTAAACCTTCTTGCAAGAGTCCTACTGCTGACATTCTCCAGTTTGGAATGATGTTTATGCTTTGAAATTTGTTTTTTTTCTGGGATAAGAAAGGAGGCTTTCTCAGTGTAAGAGTAAAATAAAGTGTATTTTATTGATTTAAAAGAGATATTTGTTTTAAATATTCTTGCCTTGTTCACAACCCCAAATTTGCCTTGTTCACAACCCCAAATTTATAAAATTTGGTAATGATTTTGCCTGTGCAAAAAAACTACTGTATTTTTCAGAGAGTTTCTGGGGGAGTAAATAGACATTTGGAATATATTTTCAATTTATTTTCTGTTAAAATAATGTTGCCCAAGAAAGCCAAGACATTTAATAAGTATTTTTATTGAATTATTTATGTTATAGGATTTTAATCTCAATTTTAACTTTATTAGGTAACTGACAGGTCTGTGAATTCAGAATATCCTTATTCTGTGTTTTGAAGGCACAAGATTGGTCATAGTATTAAGGGCATTTAAAAGCATAGTAATTAATCCTTATTTTCTTATCTGCACTGTTCTAGTTTTTAAATTAAAATTTAATTCTATTTTTAGAACTGCTAAGAGTAATTAAGGAGAATTTCAACATACAATATTGCTCACTCTCCAAAGTCAAGAGGAGGGTATGATTTACTTGAAATAATGAAAATTGGAGACATAAATCTGCAAATTTTCAGGTGATTATTGTCTTTGTGGAACTCACTTTTTTGTCTCATTATGTTCTCTTGAAAACTCACCCTGCTTCAGGTAGCCCTGAGCTGAAATTTAAGAGATGTCATCATAAATTGTTCCCTCTGGCTGTACGGAAAATTTTTCTCTCATCGCATCTAGACCTGCACCAAGAGCAGGACTGCCACTCACTGACAGCACTCAGATCCTAGAGGAAACCAGGGAACATTTTTCTTCACTGAAAACTTAAAATGGGGAAATGTGAAGTGCCACCTTTTGGGCACTGTGGTAACAGTCAGAGGAGAAGATACAGATTGAACTAGATGTAAATGAGAAAACAGATTTCAGACTGCTTATGAAGTACTTGAAACATTAAATGGGTTTAGGTCTGTATTCTATTGACCTGGGATATGAAGCTGTGGCCTTCTGTAAAGTGCATATGCTGATCATTAGTAACAACAAATATAAATTATTAATTTCTTATAATTTTTTTTCTGTGTTTCCAAAATACAGGATTATTCAGGAAAGTTACTTACATGGTCATAAAATACAACAAAATACATAATTCTTTTCCTTGGAAGAGGCTCCAATAATTCTCTGCTGGACAGGAGGAAGACTATTGGCCTCCTCGTCATCCTGTGATGTGAAATTCAGATGATGATGTGTCTTCTGCAATTTAAAAACCAAAAATCTCACACTCTCATAACTCTCTCTCTCTCTTTCTCATATCTTTTAAAAAGAACTATTCTTTTGTTCGCCCACACCACCTGAAATTTTTACAGTTTAACTTCCATTTGATACTCTGCTGCATCTGGAACACCAATTTCCTCTAGAATCTCCATGCATCATGAGACATCACAGCAGGGAACACCCTCAGATATTTCTAAGTATACTGGCACCTTAGTTTAAAGGTCATCATTTCCTCTTTCTATGGCAGTCTTCAGACATTTGTTCTTGTTGTCACACATAGTCGTTGTCAGGCAGCACAGAGTGTTTGCTATTATGTATAGATGGAATTTGATCTATATACTAACCTCTGAACAAATGAAGAATGTCTAGATCAAATGCTAAAATCCCAGCAAACAACATTAGCTTATTTTATGAAAGGTATTATTATTTTAGGATTGTTTAGTGCTGTGCTGTGTTTACCATAACACTAGTGATTTAGTGTGATTTAGTTTCAAAGTACTAATTTCTTTTTCTCTACAGCAGCTACCAAAAAGTAAGTAAATTGCTGCTTAACTTTTTAACAGATGCAAAGAAAATCTAGCAAACATTCATGGACGTAGGAAACATGGTAATAATTTTGTTAAAGAGTAATTTTTGGATAAGAGTATAAATTAATTTGTGCAATAAAATTTTGTATTCTGAAGTGGAACGCTTAATATTCTGCATATTTACATTTAAAATATTGAGTTCTCAGAATGTGAATCAGGACATTTTGATTAATCACGTAGCAAGAAGAAAGGACATTTCAAACTCAACCTCAATATTTTCAGAAGACAGAATGCTCAAAACAGACAACAAAAATTCTCAAAGTATTATAGGATTCTCAAAATTCTCAGCATGTCTGAGCTCTGAATGAACATTTTTTTTTCTTGTCAGTGATTCAGAATATCCACAGCTACTTTCCAGTGACAAGGAAAATGTCATGCCAACTGGGATCAAGCTTTATTTTAAAGTTGAAGGCATGAAATAAGCACCAAGAAGACAATTGTACACCTGTTTTCAAAAGTAAAAAGGCATCTCAGATCTACTTTGCTTTTGAGAATTTGGCTGAGGAACATTTTTCAGAAGCCCAATAGCTCATAACGTTATTCCAAATGTTCTACTCTGTATGCCTAATTAGGTTGCTGTACATTTGCATAAGCATGATGCTTCATGATTAATGTATAAGACACAGCATGGAACTCTGAATAAATTCGTCTATAGATCCTTCTCTCTATTTCTACTGCAAATAGCCAGTGTGCCTGAACTGCAGTCTACCATACCTGGAGATATGGCTTTGTATCATATATTTAACTGTATAAAAAAATAAATTTATAAATATATAAACTGTATAAAAATATATTGTATCATATATTAAACTGTATAAACTTCATTATGAAGTCATACTGACTGGTAAACTTTTTTTCACTAGAAATGTTAGTAACAATAAAATGTTGGCTCTTATAAAGCTACTGGCATTTATACTTTCTGTGATTTATAAGAGGTTTGTTTGAGGTTTTTTTCCCCATATAAAGCTATTTTCTATAGCTTTATTCTCAAAATTGAACTCGATTATATTAAAAAAATTCTTGTTAAATTAATAAACTAATAATTACTTTTGCACTTTTATTCATGGGGTAATGTTAATCTAAAGCAAACAAGACCTCACTCTTCAAAAAAGAGCAACATTTTAATAATTCAATAATGCATCCACTCACAGTCAAAATAAATAGGAAAACTCCTGAAATTGTTAACAAAGGTCTGATGAATAAAAGCCAGAGGATACCACAGTAAGGGAGCCTGGAAAATGCAAGTCTAACCTTTGATGGTTAAGCAGTGGACGTATCTGGAGAGACTACAAGCTGATGCATGTTCTATTTACTGCAATTTTTTGCACTAACATGAAGACTGACCTTAAGGGATCTTCCACTCAATCGTAAAGAAAAAAAAATCCACTATTATTATTTAAAGACTTTTTCCTTATGCCACAAATAACATACACTGACTGTGATTTATTTTCATATATCAACATGACCATTGTCACTGTCTTGGCCTAGCAGAGAAAGCTATACTGTGCAATGTTACTGGCAGCATCTCAAAGCTGGGCGTGGAGTCAATCATAATTTGTGTAACAGGGAAAATATAGAAACAAAATTATTTGATGTGCCAGGGAGTGAAAACTCTATGAGCCACCTCCATTTTCTTTCAAAATGAAATTTTAAATTTTTAAAAGAAAAAAATTCAAGGGTTTGGGATTTTTTTAAATTTTTGTTTTTGTGTAGCAGCTCACACTTAAATACTACCATCTCACTAGTGAGCAGTGATTGGTGCCAATGGTCAGTGGGATTCAAAAGAGTTTTGAACATTATTTACCTGCATTTTGATATTGAGAATAAAACCATGTCCATTTAAAGTATTTTACTTTAAGAGAACTAATGTTAAAATCCACTAAACCTTATGTTTACATTATTCTGAATTTAACACAAATATACAGCACTGTATTTTTTTTAATCTTTTTTACAAAAATAAGTTAAAGCTTTGAACTAAATGCAATGTGCCATGAGCAAGGAACCCACACCTCGTTCAGGTGAGCACTGGTCAAAACAATCTATTTTTGGAAGAGATGTATGTAATAAGCACAAAACAAGCAGAGGCCAAGATGTGAAGCTCTTGAGGAAACTATTCCCCACCCTAAGCAATAAAGCCAAAACAAAACAATTCTATTCTATGATTCTTAAGCAACCTAAAGGATTACCTTCGTTGTGTGAACTCCCTGATCTCCATATATCCATATGTAAGAAACTTCCCCATGGCAGAAACACATTGACAAAAGCTGATATATTTTTATTTGAAAGTGAGGGGATTTTCCTTTTTGCCAACTTTCTCTCTTCCCTTTGAAATTTGTATCTATCTGTTGAATGCACTTGTTTAAATAATTAAAGAAGTCTAAAGAAATTAAGTTTTCCCTCCAAGAATATAAGCTTTTCTTTAGGGTTTAAAAATATTCAAATTCAGTCTGAGCAGGTCCTATGAGATCATTCCTGAACTCTTGTGTCTCCCTTTATGCATGTTTTAGAGGGTTAAATCCACTTCACCAATGGCACACAGGCTTTCTGCATTATGTTGTCTCAGGAGGAATTAACTTTATAGCAAGCATTATCTGATGATTCTATAGATAACATATGGAAAGAAGCTTAATTTTTTAATATTCTTATAAAATAAAACATCAAATCATGGCACAAAGGGTTACATTTTACTACATTTTTTATTACAATAAAATAGATTTTGAGAACATTGACATTGACAGGTAGAAACATATGGTATATTCAAAAGAAACCTTATTAATATTAGATATATTCTAATAAAATGTTACATTCAATATTATATAATTTTAAAATATTTCTATGCATTTCAATCAATATAAATGCATTTAGTACCTAGTTGAGGCTTTGTCATGGAAAACATAGACATTTGATAAAGGTCCAGGTTGTATTTTTGTACAACCAAGGCAGTTCCAGCAGCAAAGACCCTCACCATTTTCATAGTATTACATACAAAAATAAAACATCAAAAGAACCAAACAACAATAACAACAAAATTTAAAAAAAACCTTCCTCAAAATATTCAGTAAAAGTTGAATTGTGAGTTGCTTGTCTGTGCACTTATTCTCTTTATTTCACTAATATTCTGTCCAAAAATGCTTGGAACAGCTACCACCTCTCCAGAATTGTAGGTACATGTAACTCCACATATAAGAAAAAGGAGCAAAGAAACTGAAGGTCCTTGTATCAGATATGTGTTCTCACATGACTTTATAATTATTCTCTCAGTTAAAAAAAAAAAATTTAAAAAATTATTATTATCCTGGCACGCTACATGTCAGGATAATAGAAGATTCAATTATGACTTTGACCACTTAAGTACCTTGTAGGATATTGTATCACAAGGCTCTGCAGCTTACCTCTGGTTAAAAACCAGGCTTACCTCTGGTTCTGTCATTTCTCTTGCTTCCTCAATTGGAAGTTTTCTGCTACTGCTTGGCCAGCTGTGTAGCCAAAGTCTACAGATCTCTTATGTGTAGTAGTTTCATCCTTTAGTAGAACGCTGGGAGTATCATCCATATATCAGTCACTCTGCTATATGCAATGTCTGTCATATGATATAGACAAATACAGTATTCTTCTGAGGACAAAGGAAGGGAGGACTGTTCAAAGGTCTGAATCTTGGGAATTAGTCAGGTTCTATTGTCACTGAGTTTCAGCCAAATGCTCGCATTTCACAGCCAGGATGGATAAGCAATAGCTTCCTTAACCTCGTTCTTCTCTAGCCAGGTGAGGTATCATTTGAATGGTATTCAGTACTGCTGAGTTAAACACCTGTAAGGGAATAACTTCAACAAACTCTTTCCTAAAAAAAACCCAAAAAACCAAAAACCCACTGATGGAAATGTCTAATTTTTTTTCTAAGCAATTAATTCAGAGAGCTTTTCTTTGTGTTTCCCATACCTCTCCCACATGAGATAATTGGTTTGTAAGTATGAGTCTATTTCTCACAGTGGTTAAAGGAAACAAAGTCGAGTGAAGTCAAAGAAAGGCTTGATTTTATCTGTAACATATAAAGTTCTGTACAGAACCACTTTTTGGCACTAGATGTGGGCCACTACAGCTTAAAATTATGCTTTGACAATACCATAGAGTCATAGTCGATCTAGTTCTCCACCACTGGAACCAGATGCCTTTACTCAAATTCAAGAATGTGTTTTTTTTTCAGGTATGCTGTTCTTCCTGGATAGATGGTACACTGGGTTAGCATGGCTGTAGTCCACTGGACATGGTCATGAGTCATTAGAGCTGTCAAATGATCACAATCCACATATTTTAGTGGTAAAATATTGTTATAAATAAAAAGTTTTATGTTACTTATTATTTAGGATAATTTTTAATTTTTCAATAATAATTTTTATTTTTCAATTTTTGATTCTCTCTAAGACATAAACCTAGAGCAAAATGAAACTATCAGGTTTAATCCACAAATTAATCAGCTCTGTTCTCTATGTTTCTATTAGATGTAATATCACTGCACTCATTCACATTTTTTTTCTGAGATAGAAACTGGTGATCAACATTGTCTTATGCACATGTTTGATACTCCAGAACAACTGGTTTTCTTTTAAAGGGAAAATATTCTGGTGGTCCTTTGGCCTTCTGTCTTCTTTTCAGAACAGTGAGAAACAAAATGCTCTCCTGGAATATGAAGGAAACAGAAATATCAGTAAAAACCATATTATGCGAGAAAGGTTTTTTTAGATGATTTTCTGAAACTGAAGTTTCAATGAACTCTTGGTGATCTTATTCTTTCTTTTAATTTGATGAAGAACCACCCCCTCCTTCACCATGAAACCTAACAAAGGTTTGTTAGGCAGGGGGCAAAGATTGCACTAACTGCTTTAAATGAAGGTGCACTAGCTGTCTACGGTTCTTTGCTGCAATATCTTCTGAGCCTAGCATTGGAAGAAAGCAATACAAGGCTTGTTTCTCACTTTCCCACATTTCCTCTGCTTTTCAAGATGTTTCCAAAAGACATATACATCTGTTATATCTAAGTGTCACTATAAAACACTATGTAGCTCACTTTGCTTTCTGAAAGAGATTCTGGTTACACGTGTATAAATCAGACCAAACAAATATTTTTCTCTTCTGTCATTATATATTGAATATTCAGAATCAATATTTTCAGCGCAGAGCAAGTCATCATGTTTATTTAGTGAAGTCTGAATTCTTTCCAACATGACTTGCTGATTGATAGGCTCAGAGAAAGCTATCTTTTGAATACATATGGGATTTATTCCTGAAACAGATGAAATTTCTTTTCCATTTGAATGTACCTGTTGTTGGCAGTCAGGATTTCACAAGAAGAGGTAATCCCAAAGACATCTTAAATGAGAGCACAGAGAGGTTTGAAAATGCAGTTCTAATATCTGAAAAATCTCCCAATGTGACTTCAAAATGAGAAGAAATGTGATTCCAGACTTCATTGCTAAGGCAGATTGCCATGTGTGGAACAAATTGTGTTGCTTCGCCAAAACTGCTTTCATGCCTTCATAAAGTCATCTATAACAGTATGCCTAATTATTGATTAATGAGCAATACAATACCACAACTCCGAAAGTCAAGAAAAGGGGTGCAGCCTTCTCACCTGATAATGGTGGAGATTTCTGTGCCATACCTCATGGTAGTCAGAACAGCAAGGGCCGTGAGGCAACCTGATGCTGAGATTTTTGGGGAGAAAACTCTCAAGGAAATTGTTCAGTTGAGAAGAAAGGAAATGTCTCAACATCCCTCCCAGAAGGTTCAGTCTTTTAAAAGGACCTCACAGGAATGAGAATGACAGTAAATACAACTTTGTTCTTATTTGTATCACTTCATACCTGAACATTCAGATTAGTCTATGAGCAAAATAGATGCTTTCAACTGAAAATTATTAAGGAGAAAAATTACTAAAAAGGCTTTTGGTGGAAATATGATAATCCTCTGCTTTATTGCATTAAAATATTACAGAACTAAGAAAATTCTGGGTTTTTTCTATTGATGTGTATCTGACAGTTTTCAGTGATAAAAGATGGAGACAATCCCTTTACTTTTCTTTTTACAGGCAAAATTGGAGAATTTTTTTTAAATGGTAGTAAACAGTTTTAAAACCTCTGAGTCCTTGATCGCATCTTACCTTTTTACGTTGTCTTGGCACTAGAGTGGATTCTTCTTTGCTGCACTCTACTTAAACTTAAGCACCTTTTCATGGGAAAGGAATGCAAAAACAGGTTAACAACAGCTTAGAACAGAAATTATTTATGGGTGAAGATAAAACTTTTAAAGAAACTTCCTGTCTGACCATCCAGGAGCCTTCTGACACAATCACTCTCACACAACCTGAGCTGGGACGGAGGCTCCATCACAGCTACACCTCCTGCTCTCACACAGTCACACCTTGTACCTGGTTTTCTCACCAGCTCGACATCAAGTTTCCCAGTCTTGGACATCCAGATCCTGCAAATAATTTAATCATGGTGCAATATCCAGATAGCAAAACTAAGCTTGAGCTGGTACTTCCAAGGAGGGACCCAGAACAAAGGAACTCTTGGCCTTTTATACAATCACAGCCTGAGTGACAGTCTGGGGGGCAAGAGGTCCTGCCATGTCTGGTCCCCTGGCAGGACCACAGGTCCCTGTGCTCTTAGTTGTGCAAAGGGTTGGCAGGACATGGCCTCTTGCCTCATGCTCTCGTCACCCTACAGCTCACACTGCAGCTCACACTGCAGCTTCCAAACTGAGCTACCTGCACTGGATCATCAATGAAACTAAATAAAAAGACAAATCTCTATTAGGTCCAGAAAATGGTGTTTCAGCAACACCAGGTAAAATCAAGCATTAGTTTTATCTGTTTACTGTGAAAGTAGCTGGACCTTTGTAAGTAGGGGTATTTGGTACGATGGATGTTGCCTTGTAACATCCAGATGGGCACATACACTTAGGATCACAACATGAGGCATGAACATAAATTAGAGTTCTGTGTACAGTTCCAGGGCTATAATCCTGTTGGGATCACAAAGACATGGTGCCATGGATCCCTTGACTGGTTGCAATGGAGAGATACAGGCTCTTTAGGAAGAACAGGCTGGGAAGACAAGGTGGAGCAGCTCTTTATATGAGACAGAATATTTGCAGCTCTGCTTGGGACGATGATGAGCCACCTAAGAATTGATGGATAAACATCAGAGCACTGGGTGTCTTATACAGGCTGCCTGACCAGAAAGATTAAGTAGATATATACACCCTACATATAGGAGATAGGAGCATTCTCACATTTGTAGTCCCTTGTCCTCATAGGGGTCTTCAACCAACCTGTTATTTGCCAAAGGGAAGACACAGGGTGTTCTGGGTTATGGACTGTTATGGGTTAATGACTCAAAACACTCCCCACTTGTGGAGGTCTCAGGATGCTTTATGGAAGACAAAGGAGGGGAGATTTTGGGTGTGTAATGACTAACCTGTGATCTGGTAAGACACAGGGTGAATGATGTGCTATGAGTGAGATAAGAGACAAATCCTATGGGGATAGGGTGGTGCCTCTTGTTAGTCTATACTGTCCTCCCTTACACAAACCACTGGGTTGTAAAACTCCTGTCCTCCCATTCCCCAGGGAAGGTCTTATGAGGCATTCCTAGTCCTGCTGTGCTGACACAAGAGGAGAAAACTGCCATGTCTCAGACAGTGTCATCAACCATCAAAGACCCCTGAAGTGCCTCCAGACTCAGATATGAGTCCTTCCACCAGAGAAATGAAACCTCTCCCACAGGAGAGGTACCCAGACACTCCCACCTAATCCAGGTGTATCACAACCCATTGGACTTCACTTCAATAAGGTTTTCAAGACTGTTTCTTCTAAGATCCTCATGAAGAAGCTAATGAAGTTTAGTCTGGATGGACAGACAGTGAGCTGGATGGAAAACTGCTGAATGGCCAGGCTCAGAGGGCAGTGATAAGTGTCCTGAAATCTTATTGGAGGCCAATAACTTGCAGTTCACCTTGGGGGTAAATTCTGGTCAAATTCTGGTTGGTATTTTCATTAACAATCTGACCAATGGGCAGCATGTACCCTCAGCAAGTTTACCAATGACACAAAACTAGGAGGAGTGGCTGAGACTTCAGAGGGTCATGCTGCCATCCAGAAGGACTTTCCAGGCTGGAAAAATGAGCTGAGAGGAGCCTTTGGAATTCAACAAGGGACAAGTGCAAATTCCTGCACAAAAAATTGCATCAAGTTTTCCTGGATCTGAACCACCCAGGAGCTGTGTTCATTCTGCTTCTGAAGTCCAAATTTTCTTTGAGTCAAATAGAAACACTATACATATGAAAAAACTTGTATTAAATTATGTATTTGAATGGAAGTTAAGATTTAATGATAAAGTGCTGTGTCAGTATACTGACATGATCAGGTTTTATAGGACAGCAACAAGAAGTTCTTTCAAGTCTTCAAAGTCTTACAATATTCTTCTTATACTGAAAAGGGTTATATGAAACTGATAGCTGAATTTTTAAAAGGAAAAAATATGCAAAATACTCTACATAAAAAACAACTGTGCCTGAAACTTTAGTAGAAGGCAGATTTTAATATTAGGAATAAATGAGGTAGTAATGCAACCTGAGAATGCTAGGATTATTCAAATTATTTATAAGCTGCACCAAAATCCATTCTGTTCGGCATGGTCATTAGGAGATCACACACAGTAGAAAGTGAAAGATTTTATTCTGCCCACCAGCTTGTGAGCATGGAACACATCATAGGAACAACCATGATGATGTAAAAAAAAGCTGTTAGCCCTCACTCCTAACTCTGACATGGCTAATAGTAGACATTTGATGGAGGAGGTTTATCAAGGACAAGTTTGTTTATGTAAAACACCCAGAACTTTGTGTAAGCCAGTTTCTATTGGAACATCTCATGACTTTTGAGTCCTTATGATACATCGTTTACAACAGTCTGTAGTTCTGATTTCTACAGTTCAGTTAAACATTATATGAGATGTACCTTTCATTTTTCCTGGGCTGGTGCCTGATGATTTTGTCCAATGCCCTTAGTGTGCTCAGCAAGAAACACTGAGTAATCATATGCAGCTCCCATCTGGCTAAGGACCAGAGACATTCCATCACAGAGTAATCACCGAGCAATGCAGGGACAAACTAAATGCCTCTCCCTTACTTATTTTGCTGAGAAACTTACAAAAATCTTGAAGGCCATCAGTTTATAAGTTAGAAAACAAAGAATCATTATGTCCTGCAGTTTAACTTGGTTGACCTTGGTATTAATTACTTGTGAAGGAAAGCTAAGGGCAGAGATATCTATGCTTATCTCTGTGCATGTGTTTTAAGTGCCATTTCTATACAGCATCAATTAACATATGGCATGGAGACTTACTAAAAGGCGATAGCTATATGTGAGAGTACATATGCTTGTGGCTAGTTCTCTCTGTTGAAAAAGCATGAGTTAAAAAAACCTATTTGCACAAAAGGCAGTGATACCACCAGATGTTTTGTAAAGATCAAAAATGATCTAGAAATAGAACTCTAGGGCAGATGGTACAATGTAAAAGAGTTTCAAAGAATTCTGCATGACAAATCATTTCTGTAGTGTGTACCTCAAACTGCCAAAGACTCATAGAAATTAGTTCATTATCTTACTGACGCTGGGTCCTCATCTATATGTTTCTCTCAAGTGCTTTATTGGGGTAAAAAGCTCCCACATTATTTTTACATAAATCAAGTCATCCCCTTATCATAATCCCGACACAATCATATCTTATGTACTGTGCAACAAACAGTAGAGTCTGCTACTTTTTTAAAGGATAAGAATGCCTTGTTATTCAGAATATGAGCCGCAATGTGAAAGGAATTGAAAGTAGGCATAGGATTTAAAAAATGAGGAAAGCAATAAAGTTTGGAACATTAAATATTCTTGAACTGTAAGAAATTCAATGATTCTGTCCTTTTCAGCCCTCTCCTTTCCATTAACTAATTTTTCCTCAATGAAAAACCTGCTTCTTACTTCAAAATCTACTGCTAACTTTCTTCTAACACAGGTCTCACCTATTTCAACAGTCATATCTCCCTCTTCTTTGCCCCTTTGCTTTCTAACTCAATTCCCTTCTTTCAGCTGTGTTGCCTTGCTCTGAATGCTTGGAGACACTGCTGGGACAGATTTGTATGTTGTTGTAAATGAATAGATTCCACTTTCACTGTGTCCATTAATTGTTACTGCACTTTATCGCCATTTTCATTTCTAGTCCTTTTCCATCAATTCTCATAATGCAGTCCCTCTTTTTGAATTTCAAGCACAATGACTTTACCTTTCAGCAATTTCTAGTTTTGCATTGTAAAAGTATGTTGCAGAATGACAATGGAAATAGAGACAGTATGAATGTCATTTCAGAGAAATAATAGGTGTAAGGAACAATTCCTTACTCACAGTATCCACATGCAAATATCTTACCACAATATAATATGATGGAATTCTAAAGACAGGTGATTTCATGATGTTCATATCAATTCTTTCTAATTTGTAGCCAAAGAGTTGGGTATTTAACAGCAACATGTTTAAGTCATGCTGCTATCTCTTCTGCCGGTTTATATCACCAAGCAGATACAATATGAGAAATGTCTTTACTTTCTCTAAGCTGAGCTAATTTGAGGAACAGTATTAATTGTAAAAACTGGAGAAGAACTTTAGTAACACTTCATTAATTTAATGAAGAACAGAATGTAACCTAGAAATAGTTTATCTGTTAATATACTCCTTTTGACTTTGCTACTACCAGAGTAGTTCACTAAAAGCATTGATAGCTTACAGTGATTTGAAATGTCAGAATAAACCCGTGGAACTTCTGGAAGATTTCTGCTCAAAAATTTTATAATGAAAAAATGTATCTGTTAAAATTTCAATTTTACCATGACATTCAAATTTGTTTTAGGTAATTTTAAATATAATAATTCTTCTTGGGGAAAGTAGATCTGATTCTTGACGTTTTCATTTGCAAAATAAAATCAAAAACTGTTTCAATATTTGTTTGCCCCTATGTTAGTCCCTAAGGAAGAATGTAACAGCATTTGTTAGGATGGCTCATAGAGCTTTTCTACCAAGAGGAATCACTGATTTAATTATATCTCCTGTAAAATAATTCAGTTTCCCTTCTGAATGCCTGACTAAAGCTCCTAGGGCAGATTATACTATGATTTAGCTTACCCTACATTTGGAGTTCATAGTGCATATGGAATTATAATAAATCCCTGTGGTATTCAGGTTTGTATCAAACTGAGAAAAAAGCAAGCATCCAACAGTAGCTTGATGAATTAAAAGAAAACACTGTAACAGCAATAGTCAAATCCACGAATCCTACTTCCTACCCCACCACCCCCAAGCAGATTCCTGCTGGAATGGTGACAGTAACTAAGACTGAGCTGCTGGAGAGCTGGATATCCCAGACAAACAGTGATTAGTCCTGTGCACCTCAGAGTATGTGCACACAGCATCCTTCTGTCTGGGGTGCCCCAGACAGTTGGCCCACAGTTACTTAATTGAAGTATGTTAGGAGGAATGATTACAAAAACTAAAATTAGAACTTTGCTTAAAGAGAAGCTTTTTAAGCTTCCAGTACAGGAAGAATTTGATGCTTTGCCATGTTATTCTAATTCAGGATGAAAATAAGAGTTTGAATAATTAATTTCCTTTGGGAACAAAATCCACCTCTACCTCCTATTACCTGTATTATGCTTACTTTATTTAAGGGTCATGAAAAAAATCATAGATCAAATGTCCTTAATTATGAAAAATCCCCCAAAGCCTCTGTTTCTAGGAAAGTAGAATTTTTGCAGTTCTTGCAGAACTGAGTAAGCAATTATGCAGTAGGACAGAAAACTTCCAGTTTTGTATGACATTTGGATACAGTGAAAATAAGATAGGGGAGATGAAGGAAAATTGTCCAGCTGATCCATTTAAAACTGATCAGGAATTTCAAAGCAGATTTCTAACATCACTAAAAGTAAAATTGACAGGCTGCAGTGAGGATTACACATTGGTTTCTCCTCTGCCACATATTTGTCCCCTATCTGTGAGTGCACTCTAAGAACCAGGGTCAGGTTATCCTGGCGTAGCATCTCCAAGAGCATCCCTTCTGATGATCGTCCTTGAACACCTGGCAAGTCTCCCATGCAGTCTAAAGGTATGAATGAACCCTGGGGTAACCTGGCTTACCCTGGTAAGCTTCACCACCAGCAGACTCAGATAGCACCATGAAGATGTCAAGATCACCTTAGTTTAGTAATGGGGGCACCCACATAATATAGAAAACTTACAGGTTTGCTCCTCTTTTTTTTTTCTTTTTCTTTTTATTGCTGCAGATTGCAGAATCACAGAATATTCTGGGTTGGAAATGACCCACAAGGATGAAGTCCAACTCTTAAAGGAATCAAACTCAGAACTTGGTGTTATTAGCACTATGCTTTAACCAACTGAGCTAATCTCAGGGTAAGATGAGGTCATATAAAATATTTATAACTAAGAGTTAATGGAATTTGGCTTTTAAAAATCTTGGATTAACTTTTTACCATGTGGTTCTTTACTTGTTCTGTATTATATAGAAATTTCTAACTGTTGTATAAACATATTTTGGCAACAGCCCAAGAGAACAATAAACAAAACAATCTGAAATGAGATATTCAAATCAATCAAAAAGAAAGCAAAGTATCACAAATCACACAAATATAGAAAACAATAGCTTGAGTAGAAAGAAGGAATGTTAAAATAAAGAGTATATATTATTATTGTGTATTATATGAAGAGTATATATTTATATTTTTGTAAATCCTGTCAAGACTCATCTCTGAAAAATGAGATTAATTTAATTACCCCAAAATGGAAAAAATCTGAAAAATACCCAGAAGAGTATTTAAGAGTTAGACAGAGAAGTGTTTAGTTGAGAAAATATAGTTATGAAGCCCATAGTATATTTGTGAACATTTATGTTGACAGAAAAAAAAAGGTACCTATCTTAATAGTCCAGAAAATAACCTGAGTTAAGAACTTTCTTACACTTCACTCAGGCTCAGCAAGTACCTTCCCTTATAAAGAGGAGAGAGAGCTGAAAATGGTAAACATGTGAAGTAAGCATGACTTGCAATGTGCTTCCCAGAACCAGCAGGAAGAAGCAGAAAGGATAATAACTTCTACAAGCTTTGCTATTTTTTTTTCCAATGCCAGTGCTTAGAACACATTGAGTCATCATCATCTGGGGAGATTTCACTGAGTTTGATTGGATATTTTCATACATTTTGAATGCCATCTCAAGGCCAGATTTGCAATCTTCATTCAATTAACTGTCACGTACAGTCCAGGTCCTGTTCCTGTGCACCATATGTGTCTTTATTTTGTCTGGTGCCTTAATCTGCAAGGTGCCACAGATGTACTCATGTGGTCATTTGGCAGCTCGATCATGAGGTCTTTTCTGACCATCCATTTTCAATGTTTCTATCAACTGAAAAGCAGAAATAAATAGTGATTACTAAAGGCAAATAATACTCATTTTATTGCCCAGTGAAGGCAAAGTTGGGACAATAGCAGAGCAGCTGTTTGGCATACTTTCTGGGATTTAGAATCCCTAACAGAGACCTAAGCACTTGTGTGTCCATTTGTGAGAAACAGCTTGGATGTTTGTGCCAGAGCTTTATAGCTGCCAGCATTTCTATGCTCTTTATTCTGGGAAAAGTGTCAACTTGCCTATACATGCTAGATAAGCAAAGGCTGTGAGCACATTTAGGGGAATAACCAGGGAAAAAGCATTTTCATTTATTCACTGTTAGCTCCGAAAAGCAACAGGGAGTGAAATATAACCACTGCCACAAGCATGAGAAGGATGGCACCCTGGGAAAGGCATTAGGCAACCAGCAAAAAACTAATTTCCAGTCTGATGCCTCTGACTTTTCTGAGAAAACACACCAAAAAAATTAGATGTCATTCTTTGGTATCTGTAATTAGCTCTTAAGAGAAATATTTCTCCCTCCATCCAATTAATGGACGCACTAAAAAAAATTACATAAAATAGATTATAATATATATAAAATATATATTAGCTGTATACTTTAACAACTCCTTTTTAGAAGAGGTTAAATCTGATTGCAGATGGGTGAAGCTTATGTTAAGATACTTGTGAATATTCCATAATTAAAGTGGTTTATTTTTAGAATGAAGTCCCTGATATGACCCCCTACAATTCTGTTTTTATTATGGCATGCAAAAGAAATAAGAATTTGTCTACCTTAAAGTAAATCTTTCTCTGTGACTGCATTTTGATTCCTTCTCATCTGATAGTATTGATGAGTATATTGACAACTGTCGCTTCTCTTCCAACTTATTTCAGTCTGTGCCTGGCCTATATGCATTATTCTCTCACAGTTCCACTTACAGAGAGGTATCATGACTTTAGACTGGTAGAAAAAGTTTTGAATTTCATATTTGAATTGAAAGTATTTAGTACCATAATACATAGTTGAATATTAAAGAGAATTACATATATATATTTGTGTCAACAGAAAAAAAAAAGAGAGAAATTATACCAAGACTTCACTTCAAAGAGATCCACAGAATATAGAGGACATATTGTTGCAAAAGTAATGGATTGTGCCACAAATTAGGAAGAAGGGAATGTAAGTTTTAAATGTAAAATATGCATATTCTCATATGGTAAAAGAGGTACTTGTGAGTGGAGGGTTTTAAGCACATTTCTCACAAGAATGCCAAAATGCTTGGTGGTATGGGATACCACCTAAAAGTAATACCTAATCACTTTCTGACTGTTTGAGGCTGTTTTATTCTCTTTTGATACGAAGTGCAAACTGTCATTATTGGTTGAATGATAAGTGGACTAACTGATTGCAGGAGCAATTAAGTAGTATTTTTTCTGTGTTTTTTAAGCAGTGAATAACTCTAAATTCTAAACTTAAGCCAGCAAGACAGCTTCAATAGTGTAATGAATTAATTATGATCTGCGTAATATCCATCAAAGAGAAATGTCTGACCTATTGAAAGGAAAAGCCTCGAGCATACTTTGAGTTTCTCTTTCTCACTCTATCTGTTTACTTCCCTTTCTCTCTTCTGCTGACACAGAACTTTCATTCCTTTCTAGTAAATTAACTTATTTGCCCCCTGCTTGGGCTCCTACATCACTAAAGACATTTAGTGGGAAGACATTTCTAACAGCACAGTTCAGTTGACTTGATTGTCTATATTCTAGTGTCCACTTCATCTGCATGTTTATGCTGCATGTGCTTCAAGGTACCAGTACTCCATGTCTGGCCAGGCAAACCTGGAGTTTCTTCTTATTTCCTAGTCATAGCAATAATCAACATAATTAATAATAACAGGTATCATGTGTATTTAAGCAGAATTTATATGTATCATATGTATTTAAGCAGAATTATTTCTTGACTTCTTACTAAATTTTTGTTACTCGTGTATGAAAACTTTTTTCTTCTGGTAGAAAAAACTTGAATGAGTTTGCCAATGATACTAATTAGGAGAAACTGTGGACACCCTCGAGAGCAGAGGGGCCTTAAAGAGAGATCTGGATATCATCAACAATATGAAATTTAGCATGAACAGGCACCATGGGACTGGATAATTCAGGTTATACATGTGGGGGATAAAAGGCTGAAAAGCAGCCATGCAGAAACTGATTGATGGGACTTGGTTGGTGGTAAATTTTATATCAGTCATCAGTGCCCCGGTGGCCAGGACAGCCAGCCATGTCCTGGGGTGCATCAGGCCCAGCATCACCAGCCAGGCAAGGGAGGGGAATGCTCTCCTCTGCTCTGGAGTGATGTGGCAGTACCTCAATTACTGTGTGCAGTTTTGGGTGCCTCAATATAAGAAGAAAATCACATTATTTGGGTGTGTCCAGAAGAGGGCAACCAAGATGGTGAAAGGCCTGAAAGGCAAGACTTTAAAGGGGCGGCTGAGGTCAAAGGTGGTTTGTTCATCTTGAAGAAGGAAAGGCTGAGGGGTGACCTCATCACAGTCTACAACTTCCTCAAGGTGGGCAGCGATGGAGGTGGAGGCAGTGTTTATCTCCTCTGTCTGGAGACCAATGATAGGACACAAGGAAATAGATTTAAGTTGCGTCAATAAAAATTCAGATTAAATGTTAGAAAAAGGTTCTTCACTGAGAGGATGGTCAGGCACTGGCTCCACAAGGAACAGGCTCCCCAAGGAAGAGGTCATGGCACAAATCCTGTAAGAGCTCAAGGAGCATTTGGAGGAAGCTCTTAGTCATATGGTCCCTACCAACAAGAGATATTCTGTGAGTCTATGATGTTATAAATTAAGGAAAGGGAACTTATAAAAAGGCAGGCCAAATTAAGAAATTAGGGGGCAGTCATATTTTTCTTATAGAATTTGCTTATTAGATTGAAGAATTTATTGTGATTTGAGGCCAAAGTCCTTCATGGAACATGTATTTGGACAATTTGTGTTTTGATTGGTCATATCATTCAAATTCTTTTGATGTCATTAACTGATTAAACCAGTGATTGACTCTATTTTCAAACTGTAAAAAATAAATAAATCAAGAATTCTTATATATTGGCAATTTTCTCAGCTATTAATTGCTTTGCTTCACTGCATGTTTGTAGGAACATTACAAATATTTTCAGAACCCAGATGTCTTTTTGAAGTAATATTATTTATGTCTTACAACATATAGGGGCATGCTAGCATCTCCCTCAATAAAAAATATACCAACCACTTGCCTTAAAAAACTCTTTGTTGGTTTCAGGTAACTGTTCCACCCAAAGCTAGAACCTGTGTCCAATATCTGGGTTAGAGGTCGGCCCTATCCTGTGTCTTCTTGCAGCACCTTTAGAGGTCATTCAGCCACTGTTGTCAGTCTCCCAGTCCACCACTTGCACAGTATCTTCCTGTTTTAATTTCCAGCACTCCCATGGCCTATTTCTTCTCTCTACTGTGTGTGAATGGAAATTAGGCAGATTCCCTGAAGACTGTACTGGACGTTAAGGAAAAGCAATATGAACAAAGTAATAGGGATTCAGGAGCTGTGGCATAAGTACTAAGCAGCTTAGGGCTTAAGAGCTCTCAAAGCCTAGTTCTCTCTCTCTTAGAGGCCTATGACCTGTTATCATGTCTGAAGGACAATTGTGATGCATTCTTTGATGTGTCATTTTAAAGAGAAATGCAGTCATGCATTCTTTCTCATGATAAAAAAAATTTAGACTTCCTGGATGGTTGGAAAATACAGCATACTCTAGACAGGTGACTACTATGGATTGGTATCCTAGACTATGTGGTTAATGTGAATTAATGACCACAGAACCCATTCTGTTGACTTTCACTAAGGTTGCACTGCATTACATGAAAATCCTACATAAGAACCCACTATCAGATGAGATACTACTAAACATCTTACACATCTTAGTCCTACATATATATATAATATATATATATAATATTAGTATATATATTAGATATGTATATATCAGGTATATATATTTCTTAAAAAGTGCAGATGATAAAGCAGAAATGAAGAAATATGTGTGAAACAAAGTTAATATCATGAAATATTTAATATCAGATTCGTTTTATTTTCCATGACAAATTTGAATAAATGAGGTAAAACAAGAGGGAGAAGAAAGAAAAAGCATGAGTAAGCAAGAGTAGGTCAAGAAATATTACATAGATTCCAATTATTGTTATTAGTGGTGTCTTTAACAACCCGCTCCAGCCATGGAATTTTGATATGTTGCCTTATCCCACTACAAGTAATTGTCTCCACCCAGAAAAACTGGTTTTGTTTTCTAAATTATGTAACCAAAAATTGTCATCTATTGTTTTCTTTCTGCAAAGATATATAGGCAATCTATAAAACAATTTACACTTTACAAACTGTATTATATTATCTCAGATTCAGAGAATGTCAACGGACATGATTAAAGGACAGGGGACAGGCTATGCTATAACACTTGGCAGCAATTTAACATTTATTCTGTTGGGTAATTTCTTTCTATTCAGTGGTCAGTTAAACAGGCCTGTGCAGACTTTCCACAAGAATAATAAAAGTAAAGAAACATAAAAGCAAATATGCCAATAAGGAATTATTTAGATCAAAAAAGTTACATCTTTGAATTTTTAAAATATTTATGACCTAAGGCTTTGTAATACTTTGTGGGTGGTTTTTTTTCATGTCACACTAAAAGCAGGAATAGAACTGACACCTTTGAATGTACATTGAGATTTGAGTATTTAAGAAAGTAAACACCTTTACTAGCATGTGCATTGGTTATCCCATTCAATTACTATAGACATTTTTCTTTAAAAAAACACAAACCCTGTAGCACCTGCAAAGAAAATAATCAAGAAGAGAGGTGACATTTTGCACTCTGTTCGAGTTGTTATATGACCTCTGGAGAGGAACATACTTCACTTTCCTGAACCTCTGCTTACTTTTCTTACTTACTTACCGAAAAATAGAATAGTTTTAGTTATATTAAAATCTCTGCTATAACTGGACTTAATACTATGAAATTAATTTAATGAATTTATTCTCCTGCTTGAAGATGAACATACACTAAAAGCATATGAAGATTGAGGCATATGAAAGTTGTAGGGTTATGCCATAAAGAAATGCGAATAGTCCATAAAAAATTGTACAAATAGATGTTAAAAAGTAATAATTCTGAAATACACAAATTTGTCATCCATCAAAAATTAATGTTTCAGAAGGAACAACTCTAAGAAGATTCAGCTCAATTTTGGGAAGCAAAGCACCTTGAGCATTTAGACACCACTAAACTTTCATGTGCCACATGCATAACTTTAAGCATCCCTAGAAATAATGACCTAAATATATTTCACTGAATGTTTTACAACATAAAACATCCACGTATCTGCCTATGCATACCTATATCACTTAATTGCAACCTATCGTTGGTGTCATTTCCATGTTCTGAAATCACGGGAGCATACCTATCTCCAAGTAGAAAAAAAAAAACAAACAAAAAAGCCTGGTTGATTCAACACTCCTACCCAGGCTTTGACAATTTTTAACAATTGCACTTAAATCACATTTTGTCAAAGCATATTGACTATTCAAAAGTTTCTGAAAGTCACTAACATTTTTTTCTACTTGCTGTGCCAAAATAACCATGACAAATTTCAAAACTTTGATGTTTCAATTTAAGGTTTTTTTGCTGAATTGGGCTATAAATGACAGACTTTTAAAACATATTTTTTGCACTCATCACAAGACTCAATTTCTAGTGCTTCTGAGATTTTCAAGCTCTTGCTGTCTCAGAAAAAAAAAAAGTTAGCACTCGCAAAATATTTTTCACATTTGAATATCCATCATAAGCTCAACATATGCAGTTGTTTGCAACGATGCTGATACATAGAAACTTAGCAACTTAAAGGGTACCACAATTGTCACTAATAATTTTTTTGTTCTGATTCTGTAAGGTTCCTTTCATCATTTTTAAATGAATCTAACAACATATAGATGGCTCAAGTAAGAGCTTCATTGTACTGCAATTATTCTCCTTCAAAATAATCAGCTTGGTCCTTTTCTTTTATTCTTTTTTTTCTTTCTTTCTTTCTTGACCTTGATTCTGAAATACTTTGTCATTTTGGAAAAGGAACACACAAGTAAAAAATGAAGCATTTATTTAGTTGGATGGACTAGACTTAGAATTAGGGCAGTTTACTGACATGTTTAGTTAATTTAACTAACTTAGCTAACCTTATTACTGATTTAACATATTTTGTAAATCCGAACCCTATTTTGCTTGGCAAGGAGAGCACATAGTTAAAATACAGTTCCAAAGCAGATAGTTTAACTACATTTTAATGGGATTATTCACTGCTACTTGCCAATATGAGTAAGATTTTCACAAACTGATCCAATGCAAATAAAATACGGCTGGGAACTAGGTGGAAAAATGTGTTCACAGATATTCTCATCAACCATATGCATGTGCATGGAAATAACATGGGTTTTAGGGGGGTTTTATCACTTTTTTTTTCCTTTCTTGGTGTTTGTTTTTTTGTGGGTTTGTTGGGTTTTTTTTGTTTGGTTTTTTTTTTTTTTTCAGTATGCAATGATTCACTAGATAGCAAAAGCCACTAGGTGGCATTTGTGATTTATTAGGCTGGAAGTGCTGGTTTAAATATTGCATCTAATCCTTGGTTTCAAGAGAACAAGACATTTAACATTCCAAAGCATTTAATTCAAAGACCTCCCTCCATAATTAGATAAATGCATAGAATTTGCACTTCTGCTGCATCATTTGGAAACCGACTTTCTGAAGTTTCCATTCAACCCCTAGATGTTCTCAGGCATGTATTCCCTGACCCCACAACACCAGCTTACATAAGTAATTACTTGTCTACAATTAAGCTGTAAATAATGCAATCATTCCATTCTTGTCCTGTCACTCTAGTCCCAACCACAACAAATAGGACTAATCACATACTTACTCAAGTGTGTAATTATTTACAGTTAAACTTCTGTCACTTTCACCCTGTTTGGAAACAGTAGAACACAACCTGTAATTAGCAAATGTTGCTGCAGGCACTTTTACTTGGAAACAAGCCATGGATTCAGCACCTATGTGAGCAAAGAGGTAAACCCTTTGATCCAGGATTCTGGCATGGACTCTTCCCCTTGGGGTATTCTATTATCAGCCCCCAATAAATGAAATATTATTATGTCAAATAAGTCTCTAGAAAATCACTTTGTCTCCTCTTTGTCAGAGAAGATGCTCTTACATCACAGTTATATGAGTGAATATATATGTATAAGTATAGACCAATGTATATGTATTAATGTGTATCTGAAGATGTAAGAATTAATCAGATATACACCTGGTTTTGATTTTCTTTGCAATGACAGAGAAAATCTTGGCATTCACAAATTAAATTGATGGATATAGGACTTGACTTATCACTTTTTTATGGTTACTGCTCTCTTCTTTCCTTTGTTAGAAGCTGATGCTGTGATAAAAGAAATCATTCTTTCTTGAAGAATTATATTCAGCAAAAGACAATTGTATTACAATCTGTAATGTAACTGAAGCAGAAATAACTGTATGTAAACATGTCACTAAAAAACTAGCCATAAAGCAAATGCCTTTATGTCATGCCCTGGTCTATTGACCTGAAACCTTCCAACTCAAGAATAGTTGTCTCATAATGTATTGTGCACACCACACATGTGGCATTAAACCGTATGTGCCCTCATTTCATACTGATGCAGGTTTTGTCACATGTACGCAGCTTGAGCTGCTGCTTACTCTATCCCAAGGGCTGGTAAAGAACTACTCAGCCTGAACAAGGAGGCAGAATTCATCCCATGGAGAAGATTGGAAAATTAGAAAGAACTCATTTGCCACCTGCCCTTAGCAGTAATTCCAGAAGCAGATGGAATATGAGATTAAAAACAGGAGCTGATTTTTGCTTACTGGCACATACACAGATCATTTAGAAGAAAGACTGGGTAAGAACAGGCACAGAAAATAATTGCTCAAAAACTTGTTATCAGTTTATCAAAGATAGTGGACAGTTCATTTCTTCCTTCCCTTGTTCCTTGTTTCATCCTCAATAAACCTCCATTTGATTTTGTAACTGTTCTCATGGATGAAAGCTGTTTTACTCCCAGAAATCAGGGTGAGTTGACAAAAGATAACATAGATTTTAAATGAGTGTTTTTGTGGGAATATACTGGATTTAAAATTCTTCATTAAATTATTCAATAGATGCATTGGCCACTATCAGAGGTGGAATAACTCCCTGTATGAGACCCTCCTTGTTTTGAGTCAAACAGGTGTTTTTACTGGCGTAAGTCAGTGCAAAGAGGTGAGGGGTTTCACTTAGAATTTTTCTGTAGACACTGGATAAAAGGAACAAAGGGATTCAGAATACAAGTTATCAACACACTTCTGGGATGTGAATAGTCAGAGTTATATAATACAAAACTGGAAATAGTGAAAATTAGTTATTCAGTGTGCCTACCAGTCAGTCTGCAGAAAGGAAAAATCTGAGAATTTCCTTTGTAGTCCTTAACGATGTCTGGCAAGCAGGTTTCGATAAAGTGCCCAGGTATCCAATTACCATGGAAACAGTCATACTGGATAGAGTCTGTGGCACTTAGCTAGTTAGTAGTCAGTTGCTGTTGAATTACAGTGATTTGAAATTGCTGTAGTCTCAAGATACTTTTTTTGAAATGGCAGTAGCTGCCTCCCAGCATAATGACTTACTTGAACAGTCTATATCAGCCAGAACAAAATACTCAGTAAATGTTTCCGAGTTGACAGATATTCTGTTAGGGAGCTATTGTTTGCTGTCAATATGATGCAGGGAGAATGCAGACATGCTGGCCTTTGTCTACTTTTTTAGTTGCCTGCTAAGACCATGACCTTTTGCTGTGGATAGTATACATACATTGAATATTTGTTTAAACTGTCTTCCCACCACTGACAAACATTACCCTCCAGACTTCATTATGCAAATGAGTTACAAGGGACATAAAATAGAATTTTATATTTTTCTACCGAGTAATGCTTCCCACATCTTTGTATTTACGACACTTTAAAAAATATGTAATCCTTGGAGGAAAGTGAGTGATTCATGTAGTTATTGCACATAATTCTTCCACAACACCAGAAAGTCTGTCAAACTGTCATTGCCAGCTGCCATTTGAGAAGCTGCCCTTCAGAGTCTTAATTTCCCTTTTCTTCCATTCACATCCCACTAAGATTATTTACAAGACTCTGGTAAGCACATCTGAAATTAGTCCTTGTCAGTTTATTAAAGATTTGTAAACTGCATGAGAGAGTAAACTACAAGATGTGCTGATAAGGAGTTGAGTATATCAGTAATGAACATTGCCAGTTTCTTGTTATCATTTGAGGGTAGCTTATGCTTCAGTGATTTACCTGTACCCTAAGCTTTTTTCCCAGGTAAACCAGCTGCTGATCCTATTCTCTTTCCACAGTGTATGAAACACATCCTTGTGCTCACCAGCAAAAACAGGAAATAAAGTAAATTAGGATTTTTCTTTACTATCCAGTATTCTGAATATTAAAAAAAAAAAAAGTTTGATTTGTAGTAAGTCATCAGCATTGCAAAATACATGAAATAAAATGCATTGTATTAAATAGCTTTTGTCTCTCCTAAGGTATGTGTTTCATAGAGAAGGTTAAGCTTTCTGTTCACAGTTCATTAAAAATATTCGCTCCATTTTTGTTCATGTTCATTTTCTAAAATGAAAGATTTTGAGTCCTTAGGTTCAAAGTGATATTTAATTTTCTTACAAATCCATATGATTTTTCTGCCTAAATGTATGTAAAACTGAACTAATGGCATCTTTAAATTTGCAATCCATCACACTGAAAACCAAGAAATTGATATATGCAGTATGCTGAAGGGTTCAACAAAGTGAATGTTACACTTCCAAATCGGCAGAGATTTGGAGTGACTTGTTAGAAGCTGTCATGAATTACAAAACTTCTTTTTGAATCCAGAAGGTTGTCACAATATTTGAGTTTTTTAAACTTTCCTATGTTAAAAACTAGAGAAACACAGATACAATATATGCCTCAAGATAAGTTTTAAGCTGACTGCTCTTTTCTTAGCTCTGAATTTATTGAAAGAATATACAGGATTCAGAATATGGATGATATGGATGGTCCTCCATAGCTGAAGGTAAAAAACATTAATTGGATACAGTTTCAGTATTAAGAAAATAAATCTTAAAATGTGATTAGGATGAAAATTTGGAAATCCCTAATGTGGTTGCAGTTATTGAATAACATTTCAAGATGAAGTTCAAAAGCTAACACACATGAAAGCTTTTTTGCCTTTTTGTCAGTAGAGGGAAGAAAGTATTCCACATGATACCTGTTGCTTATCATTTGCAGGGAAGATTAGGAATTTGGTCATTAGTCACTTGTAACAAGGTGAGGTAAATCCAGCCAATTTATATTTTTTCCAATGTAAGAAATTCCATATCAGAACACATTTTTATTCTTTGTCATTACTTTTAGGGACCAAATTTCCTAATCAATTATTCACATTACAGTTGTGGGTCTGCTTCTGCACAATCAAGTTGGCCTCATAGATAAATCCACAAATGAAGAACTCAGCATTTGGTAAAATCTGGATGCTTGGCTTTTGGCATAAACTTTCTGGAGCTGTACTTTGAAACTTTAGGGAGCTGGTTAATCTGTGGCTAAGTCATTGACCCCCAGGCAGTACTAAACATCCCCATGGGGATGTGTTTTACAGTGATTTGAGCCCCATAAGTTTCCAGCTCCAGCTGACAGTTTGAAAAGGAGTCCTAGTCACCTCAGGGAGGTCTACTTTAAAAATAAGGTGCTTTTGCTTGGGAGTAAATGGCTACAGAATCTCAGATGTTGGTCAGTCTTAGGTGATCTCACAAAGTCTGTGTGGGGAAAAAATGCAGGCAAAAGAAAGAAGGCAGTAATTCCATAAAATTGGATAGTCGAGAAAATATTCTCTGAAGAACTCTGTCATGGAAGGCTATAAATACTGACATTTTCTCACCTAACTATTGCAGCATGATTGTGGAAAAAGGGTAAATCCTCATTTAAAGCAAAAATAGCTGATTCAATAGGTCTTTTAAAAGATATTTCTCTGAAGTTCTAATTGATTGTAATTGCTGGAATAATATAACAGCATGTGTCAAGATATAAACTGACTTTGTGTTGTATCTTCCCCATGGCACAGAATGATTCATTTCCTGTACCATATGTGCATTAAGTAAATATGACACTTATCAAAGGTAAACAAATAAATATTTGTGGATTTATGTTATTTATTGTACCATTTATGTCTGGTATGGAAACTTTCAGTTCCTTTCTCTCTGCTATTCACTTTTATACAATTATTCATTTAAAGAGTTTCTCCTGAAAATGCAGAAGAAAATAAATGTCTATCCACATTCATGCTAAATTAATTTTTTTTGTTTAATGTTACTCAAATGAGTACAAAATTAATTAATCATCATTAGAAAGACATGGGAATGTTTTGCCCTTTAAGCTTTAATATACTGCTTGGTTGTATGACATTAGATATGAATCTATAGTTAAGCCCCTAGATGCAAGGATTTGGGAAGTATTAGGAGGTGTCTACATCTGTAACTAGACTGGGGAATTTTGCTCTCATCTCCCTTTGAAAGTGATACTTATTATGCATGCTCTTTTGAGTTTTTAATGTTCTTAATTGGCATGTTTTCTCATAGCTTTTAGCCACTGTCTTGTTCAGAGGCCAGAAAGGAGTTGTGTCTACATAAGCTTGTTTGGACACATGCACCCTGGTGCAAATTAAGGGATACTGTGGGAAAGATGAGGATGGAGACAGATGTGAATAATATGTGCTTCTTCCATAAGTAAAACACAGAAACTTTTCAAGATTATTTCATAAGGTGTCTCCACAGGTTTTCTTTCTAGTTATCAATTCAAGTTAATGATGTTTCCTAAAATATTAGCCAGGGTACCTTTGCCTATCAGAGCATAACAAAATGTATATTTCCAGCCATTTTAAATGTCTGGAGAATTGTTTTCATAATATATTGCTTATAGTTCTCTCTTTATTTCCCTCTAATTTCTTATCACTGCCAACCCCCTGTTATTTTCTGACATTGCAGTACTGGATAATATCGTGACCTACTGAATACAGAATAAGACAACCTGGGAGGGGCTGAGTACTAATACAGAATAAGACAACCTGGGAGGGACCTCAAGTAGGTGCTGCCTGAGTTTAAATAGTCACAAGGTCAGAGAAAGTTTCTCAGCCCTTTAAGCATCATGTCTTGAAAACCTTCAAGACCAGACACTTCACAGCTGTTATGGGCAATCTGCTACACTTTTTGACAGTCCTGATGAAGAAATAATTCCCTTAAATCAACTCATACTCAGGCCATAAGCCAATGTGAAGAGACTGACTCAGGTTTTGTGATAACTGCCTCACAGGTATTGCCAGGCTGTTATGTGCCACCTGGCACCTTCCCTTCCCTGGGCTGAACAAACCTGATTCCTCCTCTACTTCATCATCATGCTTTAACCACTTTACTCTTCCTCAGTTACTACTTTTGGCCATTAAACTTACTGGCTTCAGGAAAACTGGATGAATGTCTCCCAGCATGGATTCCATCATGGAGAACAAAGGCAGTGTGTGGCTGGGTAGGAACATGTGCAGTAATTTGCCTAGTCCTGTTCTGCTGATACTCTCATGTAGAATGAGCTACTTCCAAACATCAAAGTACAGACATTTAGAAGTAATCAAAAGGGAAATCAGTGTTCATGCACTACCATATTTTTGAATACATAAAGAACCTTCCTCCTTTCAGAAGTGCTTGAAAGAAGAAATAATAGCCATTGGTAGACACATGTGGTCAGTGACTGCACTAAATATTGCAACAGACGTATGACAGGGAAAGGCCATGTCAGGTGGAAGACTGTTTGGCTACTTGTCTTCTGAATGCAATTTTTCTGTCTCTTCTTATCTAGTTCCAATTTCCTGGAAGGAAATGTAAAAATTTGTCCTACCAGAAAAGATCCATCTTCGAATTCCAAACTTCAGTGAATAGTTAATGCCCTGACCACAAATTCAGACTTTTGTTCTAACTATTCTCAACTTAATATTTCTGCTTGGCAACCAGAATTTTATTGTGAATTGCCTAATAGAATTATAATGTAAACTTACACAGTGAGGTAAATTTTCACTTCAAAATGTGTAAGGTGAATAACTGTTACATGATCATGAGAAAATTGAGAAAGATTCTTCATCATTTTCAGTAAACTGCCAGTTTTTTTGACAACAAGATGAAGAGGAGAGCACTAATACCAGCAAAACTGAAATTTCTGTGATCTGATGTGTGATAATTTTTCTGCAAGTGAATAATCACAATAGTGAAAGCACACTAGTTTTGTCCTTTGCATACATAATTTAAATAAGGACCTCTGGTCCACTAGGCCTTGCTTATCACCAGTAAGTGAGGTATTGCTTTGAAGGTTGGTTCTAGCATCTGCATAAGCATTCTAGCATGTAAAAACCTCCTAACAACCAGATGATGCTTTCAACATGTGATCTGCTCTGTATAACACTGTCATCATGAGAAACAGTTGAATACCAATTTATCTGCAGCTTTGCTGAAAGGTTTATAGCACAGTGAGTAGTAATCACATTAGCTGCCTTTATCACTTGGACTGTACATTACATTAACATAATACAATTTTATAGCTTTAAGAAATATTAAACTGAAATGAAGGCAAGCAGCGCTTCACTAATGGATTTACAACATCTCTTATCCCTACTCAGCTACAGTGTCTATAATCAGAGAGAATAATATTTGCATTTCTTTAGAAAGAGCTGTTCATTTCAAACATTGTGTTATTCTGCTAAAGAGTTGCAATCTAATTGGTTTGTTGAGAGATGCAGAGACTGCTTTTGTCCTTAATCCTGATTTTAAATTGCTCTAAGTTTTTATTCTTTATATATCCATAGAAGAGAGACACATGCATATACACATACTTCCATAAGAGATTTTGAGACAAAAAATCTCTTCACCACAAACATACCACTGAAATTTGGTGGTATGTAATAAGTACAAGTAATTATAAGTAATTTGTAATTTGTGAAAAGTAATTTGCCTTGAGTCTTCTAAAACCCTCTGATTTTCCTCTAGGTATCTGAAGTAGCTTTGGTTCCTCTGGCAGGGAACATCGATGAGTTAAATACAGAGCAAAAGAAATTTAACTAATCTTCTCACCCAGATCCTCTCCTTGAAGTAAGGGAAAAGAACACAGCAAACAAAAGCAACAGTTCCTGTTCTAAAGGGAGTTTAAATGAGTAATAGTAGAAGCATATTTTCCTTGTTTCCACAGTCTCACAGAAGCATGAAGCTTGAAAATAAGAACCAAAGGCATTACTAAATTAATCTTCATATACTTAATCCCTTATAAGATTTTTTTTTATTTTTTGCCAATCCTAGTAAAAATAATTACCAACAATAGCCAGACACTGAAATTGCTCTGCAAGGAGTTCACAAGAATACTTATATCTCCTGTCATTGCTCCTCAACAGCCCACTGTTTTTTCCAGGGCTATCAGTGTTCCTAAGCCTTCATTTAAAGTTATGTTCAACCTCCTCATGTGGTAAAGATCTGATCCACAGCTCAGTAGCTCTGGCAAAAATACAGGAGGAATCTAGAGTCTGCTCCAAATCTTTTGCATCCTTTCCTCATCATCCTCAGCATATTGTTTTGATCTTTTGGAACACAGGAGGCATTTGCAGTCACGAGTCCTGATTATTCAGGCCAAATATTTCTGTATCGACTTAAGATTTGGGAGCAGGGTCTCACACTAAAGGACTTGCCCACACTGAACCTTTATGCCAGATAATCTTAGAAGTCACATTATGCTGCTTGTGAGATTTGTGTGTAGGAGTGGCCTCAAAGTTCTTGTGTAATTCAGGTGAAGTTTAATTGGGTTATTGGGTTTCTTTCCTCCATTAGCAACTGTTGCATTTTTCTGTAACTGGCTTTCAGGAAAACAAAAAAAAAAATTTAGACTTTTTAAGCATGATACATGTCACTTTTTTTCCCTGTGTAATTCACCGGTCCATCATCTTTTTTTTTTTTTTTTTTTTTTTTTTTTAATTACTTGCACTTATAACTGATTTGCTTTTTCCTAAGTTTAAAATATATATAAAGTGCAATAATACTAAGAAAGGAAGGAATGAGATGATATTTTCTGGTTTGTTTGCCTCTTCATGACCTGTCTAAGCTGTTCATGACAGTGAGATTGCTTGTTCATGCAATTTGACTTGTTCTGGATAATTTGCAGCAGGGATCAACCACACAAGTGTATATTTATTGAGAGGCTGATAATCCTGCAGAACCTTGTGGCTCTCCCAAATGCTCCACCTCAATTTACAAAAATCTAGAGTTGCACTAAGACTCAGAGATGAATTTGCAACCCCACTGGACTGAACAAGTTTACTTTCTTGTTAATGATTTATTGTTTACTCACTTTTACCAGAAATATGGGAACTTCCCTATCTCTTCACCACAGGATTTATGGCTTCCTTGCTTGTATGATTGTCTGATTGTATTCAGAGTTTTAGGAATTCTTGTGTTGACCCTTTTCCTACTGAAGTAAAAATTGTTAAACATCTGTCAAACATGCACTAGTGTTTATTATTTTATCCCATCTATGGCTGGCTGGGATTTTTCATTCAGCTACTCTCTCTTCCCAACATCCTTCCAACTTTAGAGTTTATTGACTATGATGAGAGAAAAGTAAATGTCTTGAAAAATCCTCATAAGAGTGGGGCATGGTTATATAAAATTATCATCATCTTCTCTGTAGATGTACCTGGGGAGCACACATGTTTATTTGAATTTCAAACCGTTTTATATATATACATATACATATACATATACATATACATATATATATATATATATATATATATATATATATATATATATACACCTCTATACAGATTGCGTTTCCCTTACATATTCAATGTTATTATGTGCTTCTTTCCTTCTTGTGCATAAAGAAAACACATGGTCTTGCTGCTAAAATTCAACCTAAAATAAACATAATTTTATTTCTAGTTCAGTTCAGATACTGACTGTAGGAAGTGTGTTGTAGGTTTTTTTGTACCTCAGATTATCTAGATAGGAAATAGAGATGAAATGTTATTAAACTTGCCTCTTGGGGCTATACAGAGACTTGCTGTCTTCAGGAGATAGGCAAGAGAATCATGAATTATTATCAACATTGGAATAAATCCACTAACTTCTTAGATGCAAAGTATATTAGGATATCTCCAATTCAGTAAGTCTGGTAAAAAAGGGCACATTTCTTGAAGAATGTCTGCCTGGACTTTGTGTGGTTAAATGTTACAACATCTATTTCTTCCTAGTGCCAGAAGCCAGCAGTTAAAAGCTGTGATTCACAGAAAAAAAGTGCCTCTGACCTCCTGTAATGGATGGTTGGCTCCCCTTTGGTCTCTGGGAGGGAAACATGGTGGGGCACTGAATATTTTGATAGTTAATATATTTGCTATTTAAAAACCAATTTGGACATTAAAAGAAGTCTTTATGTAACGGATTTCATTCATCTCCCTAACACAGTAAGCTTTGATTTAGGCAATCAAGATTTTCTTTATATTTAATTGTGTACACTGTTTTTCGTTCAGTCAATGAGTTGTCAGCTTTTCATGTATTTTTAAAGCCTCACGAGTAGATGAACTGAAGTGCTGTTAATTATCAATTAAATTTTCTCAGAGTAGATTGTAAAAAGTTCAGACGAACCCAATTAGGGAGAATGAAGCTGCCTTTTGCACCTCTAGGCTCAATTATTTTTAAGTATATGATAGCACAGGAAAATAATCAAACTTTTCCTATCAATTATAAATGTGCTTCTTAAATGAGATGCTAAAAAGTCAGAAATGCATAATTCAAAAGTGAAATTAATAGAAATACATTACTCTTTGTTTGGCTTTTTACTACCTGCATGGTCAAGTGCTATTTCTACAAAAGACGTGATCTTGTGGATTTGTGGACTTTTTTTAATGTCACAATATTTTTGGTTTAGAAATTTTTCTACTACTGGATGCTTGCTGTAGAAATTCTACAACTGGATGCTTGCTACAAATGCTGCACTTCTGCTAGCCAGTTATAATCATGGTAGTATAAATTTGGATGTGTATTTTGGTATTTGTATACTTGGGTGTCTCAGTTTCATAGGAGCCTGCAAAATTTCCACTGTTCCATCATACCTTTTCATTTGCCTCACTTGATCAATAAGTTTCCCCAGCAACATAAATGTACTTGATGTTTCAGACGACCATGCTGACCCAAGTTTATTATCTCAGCACATTAAGCTACTGAAATAAGATGGTGGGAGTCATTTCAAAAGAAGTTTAGCAAGGAGTGTGTAAATATTCTGGCCTAAAAAGGGGACAGATTTTTCTGAAAAGAGGTGTTCAAAGCAATGAAGGATGTGTGCTGGTCAGCATCTTTGCTGAGAGAAATGAGACAGAAATCTACTCAAAACTGAATTAGAGCCCTATTTTGTCTTAAGGCTGAAGAAATGGACAGCTTTGGATAGGACTGAGTCTCCCCAACCACTTTTACTGGTCTTGACTGAAATAGCAACCATCTTATAGCTGGGTTTTGTCTCTGCTAGCTTCAATGATAGACCATTCAAATACCACACTGACAGGTGAAAGCATTTCAGTGGTAGGACTCTGTGTATTCATCAGCAGTTTAAAATCCTTTATTTTTATTTTAATATTCTGTATCTCTTCCCCCTTTCTGTTTAACTCGCTTTTGTATTTGCAAACAACAACCTTCTCTTAAGACTTTCTATTCCTTTGGTTGTCCCAGTAGCACTCACCTTTACCCATGCAGATTGAAGTTTTGCTCCTTTTAATATGAGCGATCAGAGTAGTTTACTATATTTCAGAGAAGTGATGCGCAGTGATACTAATATTTCAGGTTTTGTACTGGAAGCACATCTCCGGTGGATTCTAGAGTGTCACTTACCTTTCTCTTAGTTGGTTTCTGTTTGTGACATCTTCTGATCCACTTACAAGGTTAACTTCTTTTTCATTGGCTTCTGGCTGATGATCTTCCAGTTAAAGAAAAAGTCTTGGTTTAACTCTTAAATGTGCACCATTGAGAATACTGTGCTGTTACATTTAATCCTATCGCCATTACTCCATTCCTATAGTCATTCATTTCTTGCATGTTTTCAGGAAGCAGATTAGGGCAGGGATTTATCAGTCTCCTTTGCAGTTCTGATGACGTCTTTTTGTTCCTAGACCTGCATCAGATTTATCTTTTAATGAAAATCATAAGCCCATATCATCTCCCTTATAGTCTGTTCCCGAGGGCCTGCTTCTTATAAGCTTCCCGCTCTCCTCTTCACTCTCTATTTTTTTTTCAATTTAGATTATTTTGCATTAAACATAACAGTTTTATTCCTAGAGAGACTTTACATTTGCTGGCTGTAACTATTTGTATCAGCTTTCAGTTTGATGTTTGTACTGTACTGTGCACAACAGACATTTGCTTATGATAGGAGTATATGTGAAAAAAAATATTTTAAAAGATATTTTACAACAACATGCAAAATCTCCTCAGCATAATAAGAGAGTATTAAGTCTAAACTATGCACAGTACATCTGTCTTATTCTAAATAAACACTTTTATACAAATTGTTCCAACATAACAAGGAGACATCTGATGTGTCAGCCTGGAGACGCTGGACATTTTAATGTTCACTGCCTATAGCCATAAAATCAAAGAAAAGGGTCATTAGGGGAGGGGTAGCTGGTCTTAGCTTTGAATTTCAGTTTATGATAAGAAAAACATTCAGGTTTTATTGTATTATAAAAGCTTTAAAGAGTGGTAGTGATTTAGAAAATAACTTCTCTCTGAATATGATTATTAACATCCCTTTTTACTGTGGCACTAAAACTTACTTGTTCCTCTTTAAAATGTTTTTTACAGGACAGGAGTGGCATATATACCCCTGATTCATATTCTGATGCACTCTAGACTATGAAAATGTATCTGAGATAATTCTAAAATATAATTTCTAAAACAAAGTATAAACCCTTGCAAACTCAGTCTTGTTATTCCCCAAAAACTAACCATAAAACTAAAAGTATTAATGTCAGTTAAAATCTTTCCTTCATCTCAGGTAAAATTTAAAAAAATAATAAAAAGTTTGAAAATTATAACTTTCTTTTACTTTCATAAATCTGGGTAAAATATCTGGTTCTTCATTCCTTCTGGACACCAATTCCTCTCAACCCACACCTCTTTCCAGCTTGTTGCTATCCACACAAGAAGCAACTACAAATGATGTGTGAGGACATGTTTTAAAACAGAGATGGCTGTCTTGAAGCTCTGGTTTGTGTGGTTGACCTTAGACAGTTTTAGGTTTCAAGAAAGCTAGTATTTTCACTCCAGTGGTTTTTGAAAGTCTGTATCATGTGCCATTACAAAAGAATGCATGCGAAAGTATCTTTTCTGCTTCATCTAATTATTCATTAAATTATTAATGTATCTCCATTTTATTGTCTGCTCCCAGAAGTAAATATTTTCCAGAATCAAATTATTCAACTTTCATCTCTACTTGTTACATTTGTGGGAAAGGAGCATATAAAAGTAATCAAAACCAGAAAACCAGTCCACAAATTAGGTTTTAAAACCACATCTTATTGTGCTTAGGCTTGATTTATAATGCTTGAATACCAAATGTTTGAGGAAAGTTGAAAAAAATGAAGTACAGCTAATAATGGTAAGTAATCATTGTATTTAAGTTTACACTTTCAATGTTTTCCTTGTTTAGTTTATCATTTTAGCTAGGACTTGGAACAGAAGGATAACTCACACTCTGTGGTTCTACCTAAAAATTATATAACTGTATTTTTCTAAAACAAAATACAAAAGTCTGAAGAATTTATTAGTCCACGGAGGAACAAACAATGCTATGAAATCACAAACACCCCAGATTGATTTTATAGTTTTCTCAAAAGATGTTGCTTTAATTTTGCTGTTCTTCCTTAAGCTGTTCATGTGCATGCTGAGCAAATTGTCTCTGTAATCATAGTTTTTCTACCCACAGATAATGCATCACCATAAAAATTCTCTTTTTGTACTGCCCTAAGTCACTCTGCTCCCACAATACACCCTGACTGAGCTATGGTTCCCATCTACCAATCCTATACAATTTTTACAGTGGCAACTCAGTCTTACTACGTTTGTACCCATGCTTGGAAAGGACACCTAATCTCAGTGTAGAGTGCCATTTTACAACCAAGCAGCAAATTAAATCATACTGCTGGGGAACAGAATTAGCACTTACAGAAAAGTGAGTGCTAATACATGTGGACTAGAGGCTTTCATGTCTTTACCTCAAACATTACTTGACCTGTACTTTCTGTTTCAGTAGCTGGCTCAAACCCATGCAAATATCTAACCCCTCAAATAAGCACATTACAGATAATCAGCACTGAACCTGTTTAAATTCTGAAAATGCTTATTTATTTCTCTCTGAAACCGGAATAATGTCAATTTCTGAAGATATTTGTGGTCTTCTAAGTTTAATTTTTAGGTTCTCTAGACATCTAGATTTCGGCCACGAATGTCTCATGTGCCCATATTTTTGCAGCTAGGTTGTACACCCCAGAAGCTTGCTTTGTCTCTGATGTGATGGCCCCTATGATCTGCATTGCATATTCCATTATCTCACACATGGAACTCATTTGAAAATTGCATTGGGAACACACATCTATTTCTGCCTAAAAAGAGAACAGGAAGTGATATTAAATTTATTCTTTATTTTATAAATTAACTGAACAGTTAATGGACTCAGTCAATTTGTAAAAATCTAGGTTTTGTGTCATACTCTGCTTTTAAATTTTTTTTAAAGTGACTGTTAGTCATCAAATGATGGCAAAAAGTACTAGTGAAAGGTATTTTAAATTTCTTTTGAAGTTGTTCTAATTTGCACAGTATAATTAAATGCTTGCTGGGTCAAAGAAAAAAATACAGTAAGTAAAGCAACCACTAGGGAGAGAAGTAAAAACTGAATATTAGTGTCTTTGAACACCTTACACAATAACTTTTACTACTAAATACAACAGGGCAGTTCCTATTCTAGAATGCTTACTTATTGTGCTAGTTGATGATATTTGCTTAGAACGTGGATGAACTTTCGAATTCCAGCAGGCACTGACACAGATGTTTTAATCCTTATGTTACTACATTAGAAACTGGGAGTATCAGAAAGTAGATGATAGATTGCTTGAGAGCTCCATGAGACAAGATTTTGACAAGTGAATAGCTTCTGGAAGTATCTGAAATTGTGACACTCGTCTCCATTCAGACCCAAAGAGAGGCAACAGAAAATATGCTCTTCCATGAGACTGAAAAGATGCGCCTTCCATTTGGGCTGCCTTTCCAGCTAGCCTAAACATGCTCATGATATTTGTGCTGGTTTGTGCAAATTTCTTTCTAAAATAACTAAATTTGTACTGTAAAAAGAAACCACATAACTTCAGGCTGTCAAAGTTGCCAAGACAGCTATATTATTGTGTAGAAGACAACTAAAGTATCAGAGGACTGCTCCTTCCTCTGCATCAGGTGGCTTGAATTATGTGGGCAATTTGTACGTCACACAGAGGACTTCAAGCTTCTAAAGACAATTTAGTTGTATTTAGTTAGTTGTTCTTTATAGCTTTTTCTTCAGTAAATGCTGGCCAACTATATACACAAATGCTGTCTCTAAAATGGTTAAGATTAAATTAAGCTTATGTTTCTTATTGAAAGAAAAAAATAAGTTTTAAAAAACCCCAACCAACTGACCAAAAAAATTCCACAAAATACTCAGATAATATATTACAACTATGAAGTCCAAAGTGGACTCTGGTAAACATATCTTTTCTGTGTGCAAAACTGCTAAACATCTCTACAATAATTATTGCTAAGATAATGAACATTTAATCTAGAGAAGATACTAATTTATTATTATTACTGCAACTTATTATCAAGAATATTCTAATTTCCTAGTAGATCTGAGTTTTTGTTGTACATTGACAATGTCAACTGTTTACAATTTTGTTTATAAGAAAACAATAAGAAATAATTAAATCCAATATTAAATGTAATTTTAAATGGATTTTTGTATTACATTTCAAATTCTGTTTTTTCAACTGAATTTAAATTATTAATCCTAGCTTACTGATTAAAATTAAATGTCTTCAGCACATCAAATTTAGATACTTCAAAATGTATACAAAGAAAAGATAATACAATTGCAGAGATAATGAACTACAACACTAAGAGGTGAAACAACACTAGGGAGGAAAACTGCATAATTAAAAGTTTTATCTCAACGTGACAGACCACAGTGGCATTTGGGAGGGCTATAACTCAAGCAGTAATGCAGAATGAAAGTTAGTAATTTATTAATAGGAAACTATACCAATCAGATTTGCCCAATAAATGTGTGAATCCAATACAAGTCTGAAAATAGACTGAAAATGCATTGGTGAGTCAAATACTGCAATATATTTTGAGTAAAACCTCGGTTTTCCTAAAAGATTTATTTGAGAAGAAGACAAACAACTTTAGCAAGACTTAGCAGCTCCAGCCCCTGAATCTTTCTGCCAATGAAGAGCAATGAAGTAATGTACTAAGTGTGCCAAATTTATATATAAAAAAACTCTTTATTAGAAATTGTATTTTCTGCTGATTTTCATATGAGGTTAAACAAGTTAAAATTTATCTGGAAAAGAGCATGACAATATTTGCCGACCCTTTCCCTCATGATAGCACGTGGAGGAGAGGGTAGGCAGGCAAAGGATCTGAGGTGCTATGAACAGAAGGGACGTAGCAATCAAAATAGCAGGCTGAAGTGGGATTGCCAGAAGCACAGGGATGTAAATAAAGAAGTGCTTGTGCCAAAGTCTTGTGAGGGAATATCTTATTCTCTTCATGGGGAGTCAGCAAACTTGAGTGCCCCCTGAAATGCCTGTACACTAATGTACACAGACCAGAAAACAGAAAGAATTGGGAGTCCGCGCGCAGTTAAAGGATTATGACCTCATTAAAACAATGGAGATGTGGCAGGATAGATGACATAATAGAGTGCTGTGAAACACAAACACAGGCCCTTTAAGAACCACAGGCTGGAAATGCCAGAGGTAGTTGTCCTTAGTGTGAGAAAGAAGCTGGAATGCATGGAGCTCCGCCTTGTGATGAGTGATGAGCTGAGAGCTGCTGTGTTGGGAACTGTTGGGCAGATCAACAGAGGTCGTTCCTAATAGGAAAGGAGTAGTTGAGATCTTTGTTAGACAACATGAAGAAGTCTCATATTCCCAGTTGCTGGTTCTTATGCCTGACATGTCACCCTGACATCTGCTAGAAAGACAAAATAGCAAGGAAAAGCAAACTAGGAGGTTTCTGAACTGCACTGACAACAGCTTCTGACACAGGTGAATTAATAAGGAGAAGAACTACTCATACTTAAAAGAGGGAAGAAGTGGTCAGGGATGTGGAATTCAGAGACATTCTTTGACTTCAGTAACCAGGGATAGTGGAAATCAGGATCCTAAGGGACTGGACTAGGGCAAAAAGCAGAATCATTACCCTGGTCATCAGAAGCCCAGATTTTGTCCTGTTCCCTTTAATCAACAGGGAAAAAAGTGAAGTTCTGCATCTCAGGAAAAATAACCCCAAGCAACAGTGTGTTTTGGGGCCAACTGGCTGGAAAGCAGTTTTTTTAGAAAAAGACCTGGAGAATCTGGTGGAAAACAAGTTAAGGAGAAGCCAAAAATGTGCCCTCATGATGAAGCAGGCCAAGGAATCCTTGCTGTAATTAGGAGTGTTGCCAACAAGTGCAGAGATAGGTGATCCTTTCCCAATACTCATCTGTGTCCGGTGCTGGGGTCCTCAGTACCAGGGAGAAATGGAGCCAGTGGAGAGGGCCAAATGAAGGGCTACAGAGGGGGTTAAGGGACTGGAGCACCTGCCATAGGAAGACAGAGAGCTGGGTCTGTTTAGCCTGGAGGAGGGTTAGAGGGGGGAGCAGCTGGAGGTCAGTCACTAACAGCATACTCCAGGGATCAAATACTGGCACCATAACTATTTAACATCTTCATTAATGACATGGGTGATGGGGAAGGGCTCATCCTAATCAGGTTTGATACAAAACCTGAAGAAATGGCTATAATATACTAGCCTTTAGATAGGTGTGCTACCATTCAGAGGGACATAAACAGGCTGGAGAATTGAGCAGATAGGAATTTTTTGAAATTCAGCAAAAGCTTTGATTGATCTTGCTTGAACAGTGAGATTGCACTACATAGTCTCAAGAGTTCTCTTCCAACTTCAAAAAATATGTGATTTTGTGATTCAGTAACTGATGAGGTACATTTTGCATTTATTCTCACTGATGTTGATAGGATATCATTAAGTGTCTAACCCCTAGAGGCATGCAATGAGCAAATGTCTCTGAGGGCTATGTACTATCCTGTATTTAGAAAAGATCATATCATAGGTTAACAATCTTTGACAAGTGCTGTAAAAAAATCAACTGTAAAAGACTTTGGAACTGCTCACTAGAAAAGATGACTGACTAATTATAGCTCAAAAAATTCTGCTATATAATTTTTAAGGTGATACTCCAAAGCTCATCAGAGTAATTTCCTTCACATCTATTGGTTTGGATCAGACCCCTTTTGAATAAAAAAACCAGACAGTGTATAAAATGTATAAATAAGGAAACATTAAAAAAATAATACAGACAGAAAATATCTACCTCATATAACATTTTTTTTTTTTTTTCACGAAATAAATAAAGAAATCACATTATCAGGAATCCGGTAATTACAGACTTACTATGGAACTTCTACTAGATGGATCTTTTACAAACAGAAAACTAAGGAATAAGCACTGAATAAGCAATCTGCCTTCAAGAAATACACCACATGTGCTACAACTTGTTACCCCACCTGTGATGATAAAGCTGTCTGAGGGTAAACTGCACATTGAAACAGCCTGTGTCAAAATACTGCTCTTATTTACTGTACTTGGAACGTTTTTAAATTTGATTTTGGAAATGATGCCTCCAAGCTTTATTAGCTTTACTATAAGGCTGGAAAGGCTATAATTTCATATGAGAAGAGGGAGGACAAGGTGCCTGAGGAAGTGGGACTCTAATTTAGCTTTGCTTCAAAACCAGCGAGAGTAATGAAATCCCAGCCTAAAGGCTGGATTTGTAAAGATTATTTAGGTGTAGATGAAGGTGTAGATGGATGCCTAGTGTGATCTCAAAAGCATTAAACATGAGTTTAATGGGTGTTTCCAAAAACAAAAAGCCTATTCCAGACTGTAATTGCCTAGGTACCTTCCAAACTAGATCTTAAGACTGTGAAAAGTGGCTCACAAAACAAGCAGCACATCTTGTTCCCAAATCAGATTATTGCTGAGTCTTACACTCTAAGTCTGAAAACTCTTGTGCCTTGAGATGACTTGTTGACCTTGGATGGAAAAAGCACAAACATGGTTTTTAGCTTGGTTTTCATAAAATTATTACCAAATATATTTTTATATTTTCTCTTATGTGGATGCTCTTAAATCCTGCTCTGAATCAGGAAAGAATTACTGAAAATTTGGTGTACCTTCTTCCAGATACGTTTTCATTAGTTTAACTGAATTGCCTTGTAAATTGTATAATTTGCTTGAGTCAATGCAATATTGGTATAAATGTGAACCAGCAAAGAGGTTTCCCTGTGTTAATTCTGAAACTAGTGACTAGTACTGTGTTAGCTGATCCTTTACACATGGGACAGACATAGGGCTAGACATGGTTATAGAGATACTTAGACCCTTCAGTCATAAGCAAGTCTCAGAGAATGAAAATGAAAAAATATTCTGAGAGGACAGGCTTTGTTCTTTTTGGATTAAGTTTGTATTCTAATGTTCTCAAAGGCATGTGTGCACTTTGAAGGACTTTCTGCTATTTGCCTGAGACCAAGCTGTAATCAGTTCACATACATGACTTAATGGAAGTTTGCTCCATTTTTTTGTGTGGGAATTATTCATGAATGTGAAGAAGAAAAGAGATAATTTCTTCTCTTTTTCCATCATTGAACCTGCATTCTCTTTTGTTTAGTGAGAGCATCTGTTCAATTTCTTTAATATTATCAAGTCGTCAAGGAGAGAAAATGCTATAAAATATGAAGGAGGTAAATGAAAAATGACAAGGAAAATTTAGATCAGGTGCCATGAAAAATGACTGACTAAAAGGCTTGAGGGAAAACCTCCCCGAGGAAGTCATGAAGGGTGCTAATCTAGAGATGTGCAAAATTAAGCTGAAAAAAAATTAGTTATCAGCAGGTGTGCATTAGGGAATGCAGCAGAGAACTTAAGCAGGCTACCAGATTTACAGTGGCACTACTGTTGCCTTGAAACATGCTCCTTACCATAGATCCTCAGGGTTAGCAAGCTCATGCATTAAAAGATTAGAGAATGTAATTGGAGAATGTAATGGGGTAGTAAATTTGATAGCCATCTTTTCTATAAAAAAAAATGTAAGGATGGATTGCCTTACTAGTAGCAAAACTAAGAGCTTAAATTCATGTTTTCTTGAATATGTTAATTATTCAGACTTCCTCTGAATGGGAAAATAGTTTTTCAAAGCACAAATTTAAAAATGTTGTTCATTTAAACATGGTCAAGAAGAAGATGAGGGAAATTAAAGAATTTAGTTGACTAGTGGTTCTGATGATGGAAGGTAGCAGAATTTTAGCTTTTTAAATAAGTATATATATATATATGTACGTATACTTGTGCTAAATTATATATAACATTACTGAATGCAATGTTACTGACTTAAATATTCTAAAATAAGACAAGAGGTTTTTTTTTTACATTATTGCACTTCAATATGCATTGTACCTCTCTCCCAAGAAAATATTGTTCTACCAAGCATTTAAAATTTGATGGTTGTGTTATAGTGCAAAAATTCTCAATTCACTTTAGAAATACTAGTTAGAAGCAAAATTAAAGTGATTTTACTTCTTTTTTTGTTTGAAGCGGTTGTATGCTCTTTTTAAATTTTTTATTTAATTAATTTTAAATAATTCTGCTAGAAATAGCTGGGTTTTACTCATTACTTAGGCTACGTCAATACTGTTATGGGTATTACCATGCTCTCAGAGCATACTGCTAGGAGTACAGCAAACCATAAGGTTATCCACTCTGCTTTTGTACTTGCTCCTTGATTTCTCTGCATCTAGTGTGATTACTTTCTGATAGAAATGTTCCAACTGGCTCCCTCACAGATCTAGATTGGACCTCCTTGTAAGTAGATGTTTTTTATTTTTTCATTTGGTGGAATGGGGCAAAAGCAGAATTTTAGCAATGTGACTATGAGTCTATCTGAAATAGTGAGGTGCTCACACTTCACCACCACAGTGGTATTGGTGATATATGTAAACCTCTAAAGTAGAATGCAGAATTACATAAAGGCCAAGTAACGTAATTTCCATTCTTTGGCTTTATTGCAGGTGCCTAAAATTGTAGCCTTTTAAAAACTTTTAACTGGTGTTATATCACTCAAGTGACATCTATTGATAAATTTTTGAGCATACAATCATAAAAACTTTGTAATATTTTGGCTGCATAGATCTCTTGTAAAAATGTGGTGAGTAGGAAGGAACTGTCCTTTTGACAAAGGTGAGTTTATCAGAGCAAGGTCACCCACACAATATTATCAAAGAATTATTTCCACTGCTATATAGTGAAAATGAAGACGTGAGTACAAATGAAGCTCAGAAAAAAATTTAATATCTCCAAACAGTCATATTCCGTCATACAAAACTACCTGATGATGTCTAAATATAAGGGATATACCTCTAAGTTAGCTACATTTGATAAAGACATCTTACATACTCAAGCCTGGGGACAGGTATGTGGGTTGGGTTCTAGATTTTTCTATATGGGAAAGCATACAGGCAGGAATAACAGTATTTCCTTAACAAGGCATCAGAGTACTGCCTTAAAGGTGACTTGTACAATGCAAACTGTCAGAACATTTGGGGCTTTGATAAATGAGCCTTATATGCAGGAGCTAGAAACAATTTCCGCAACTGATAACATCAGATCTTTATTTCAAGTGCACCTCCAGTTGCAGCCTACATCCCTGCAGTGTGACCATTTTTCCTAATTAAGATTATCATCTCTGCCAGGCTGAACTGTATCTACATCAATTAACTTATTCAAATTGATTATGGAATAGGGCCTAGAAGGAATATTGTGGCACTCAGTGATAATTTCTTTCATATGTCTCTTTACACATGCCTTTGTCCTTTGCTTTGATCTCTAAAAAGTCTCACTGAATTGCAAATTCCACTCACCTCATTGAGACAAGTACCAGCATACAATGCCTTATCTGTGGGCAGAACACATTATACAACATGCACACTACTGCAAAACCGGTAATCAAAGTGATAACACTTCCAGTTTTATTGTGCTTTCCTCACATAAAACCAAATTAGGCTGATTCTAACATAGAAGCCTTTTTAACCTCAGTAGCACTGATGAATGTATGGAGAACAGTGTTTTTTGAGACTTACAACACTTATGAAACAAAATAAAGATTTTTTTAAAATGATGAACAACTTATCAGGCTCTTTCAATCCATTAATATCAATTTCATTAGAGTCTATATAATAATAAAATTACCTTAAAAAAAAGATTGGCTTGAACAGTGAGAATAACTTCATACACTTCAAGGAGGCACTTATACATGGAGATAATTTATTTTCTTCAGAAATTTTTTTCCTCCTAAGCCACAGCATTTACAAAGAGGGTGTTAACCAATTGCTTCATTGCTGCAAACACTCTGTTATAATGAAGAGCTGCTGTGTAACCAGGATGGTATTCTCCAACATTTTATTAGCATGAATTGACTTACACCTTCTTTCATACAGCACTTGCATTTTTTTAAAATCTCTCCATCTTTCTTAACATTTCCAGAGCTATTTCAACTTCATGACTAATACTTTATATTATTAATAGGTTTATGTAGACTGTGATGTAAAAAGAATTTTGTCCTAAACAGTTAAAGTTTTGCCACAATGAATGTCAGAGTTCTGACTAATCTCTGGTAATGTAGGAGAAAGCTTTTCATGCATGTGCTCTCCTTTGAACTAAGTCAAGAGAAAACAAATGTAAAACCTAAGCTGACAGTATTCTAACATTGTACTTCTGAGACATATTTGCTTGCTTGCTAAGAGGCATTTGACAAAGCGGGCATTAGTTTCAAGTACTGTAAAATAAACTTTCAAAGCATATCTGCCCTACACTGTGTAGTCATAGCTCACACTTTGACCTTGCACTGAGGAAACTTGTATTTTAATCCATCTGGAAAAAAATGATGAGGAAGACTCCAAGGAGGAACGAATTGCTTGACTTGTAAGTGTCAGTGACATGAGCCTTTGCTTTGTTTTGTTTTCCTGCAGATAGAATGAATTCCCAGACACAATGGGCTTGGGCTGACTTGTTGGACTTTTACTGTCTCTATCCTAAATAGCACAGTTATGACACTGCAATACACTGTAGCAAGTGGTTCAAGAGACAGGATCGTTTGTAAAAATCAGTGATCACAGCATGCTGAACCAACTTCTCAGGTGGTAATTCATCTTTCAATCATTTTCAGAAAAATTGATATTAAAATTATTTACAGTTGGTCTTATATTTCTAAACAAAACCCAGAGTCTGTGTAACCAAACTTATCTCTTTGCTGCTTCCTTAAGGGAGGATATGGGAGGTGTTAACTTACCCTCCTAAGACAGTTCCAGTTTTCTGAACACTTCTGTAGAAATTGCTTTCTTATTTCAAGTGAGCTAGACAGAAAAATTCTGATTAACCAGTGTCAGAATGACCATTCATTAAGTTTGAAATATTTGTGCAGGGGGAACAGAACATTTTGGCTTTGATATAATGACGTGCAGTCTAGGAAAGTGTTCTTCACAAAAACCATAAACATATACAAATATGTATACACACTGGAAGCATTACTGCCTTTTTTTTTTTTTGCTTACTCTACAGCTCACAAACCTGTGGGGCATTTTACTGTGCTGGTGCTTGCTCTGTCAGACAAGATAGATAAACCTCTCAAAATTTAGTAACAGAGGGCATATTTGATTATTTACTTTATCCTGTTTTACCCACTTTGAAATCAAGCAGATGTATTTTGTGAGTGTGTGGAAATGGACAGGTAGTTTAAAAACACATACAGCTGTATTTCAAATAAATGGGTAAATATTAGCCAAGCAGGTAATTTCCTGTCCTACAAAACATCCTTTTAAATGATTCAACCTTGCAAACTCACCTTCTTTGTATTAAAGAATTTTCTTTTTTTTCTGTTACTGATATTAGAAGTGAAAAACAAAATTAGATCAATAAGTTTATTTCATGTTGAAGGCAAGAGAACTGGGGATGATGTCATTCCAGAACAATGCCACATTAGGATGACATCCGCTGTATGCATCCAATGCTTTAACAATAAGTATAGAAGCATTTTTAGGGCACACCCATAATAATGTTTCTTTATTTTGAAGGAAGAAAATATTAAATGCAGTATTGGAAAAATGCTTAGTAGGAGAATACATATTAAAAAACATTGTTGCTGTTGAATTCCTAAAGACTATCTTTGCAAGAGCTGGAAGTGTAGTTTTACAGAAGAGCTTTTTATAGAAGAGCATCAGGGTTTGCTCAGTGATTTCTATATGTACAGCATTTAGGATAAACATGTCTAAACTGAAATGGCAACACTTAATTTTTTTTTAACAAACACACTAGTAATGTATTGTTAATTTATTACAGTACTGTGTGATTCTGGAAAATCTTTCTTTTCTGGAGCAGGCCCTCCTATATAAACAATGTAAACTCTTTTCAAGTCTTACGCTTGGTATGTCTATCTAAAGTTTACCCTAGTGAGGAATGTCCATCTATTAACATTGAACTTTGAGAAGGATTGATTGACATAGTTAATAATTCCAATTAGTAATTAATTCCAAATTAGTACCCCCCACTTTAAGTGTTGATGAAAGTAGATTGAACTTCATCCATACCATTCAAATTTTACAGAATAACCCCTCACTGTTCCTAGAAGTCATAGTTTTCTTTCCAGGGGTTTCACTTGAACAAAAATCTCCTTTGATTTCATTGGAATTCAAATAAAGGCAAAGCTGGAAACTTTAGAGACCCTGAACTCCCTTTGACAGGTTTTCTGTAATAGATTTTTCTCTTCTAAGTCTTCAGTCTGGGAAAATAGGAACACCATAAATACGTCTTTTAGTTAATATATTTATAGAGTTGCTCACTTAGGCTGGAATTCATCACTTCAACTGTTACTGGTTTCTACATTAATTTTGGTCACCAGTACAGAGCAGCTTAGCACCTACAAAACAGATTGTCCACCAAGCCACACCAAGCTTCTGTGAACTTTATGGTTAACCTCTGAGTAACATTATTGACTGACATACAAATCTGCAGATAGAAGTGATATACTTGCATAGACGGGGGCAAATTTGGCCAGCTCATTCACCAATGTGTCCTTTTTTATACCCACTCGAGCTTTGCTTAAACACATGAATTAAAGATTTATTTTTTAATATTTGTATGTAGAAATATACATGTTCAGATAAAATTGGAATTAGTGTTTTTCATCAGGAGTTCTGGCTTCACAGAATGTAGACAAATGCATACAGCAAAAGAGTACACATATAAACCCATGGATGCCAGGAGTTCTACTATGCCCACTGATGGTGGGAGCAAAAAGTAATCCAATTTCTCACTTAAAATTATACTTAGTGATGACACTTCGTTACTTGTCTTGATGACCTACAATAATGATAAAATTAATGCCTTAGTCACATGCAATCAAATTGGCTCCAAGTAAGTAATACAGTCTGATTAGGAACAGCCTTTGTTTCAAAATTTCCCCTTTTTTTCACTGTACAGCAAGTGATGTCATTTGATTGGGAGGAAAAAATGAACTGAATTTTAGAGAGCAAATTGATTAGAACAAGACATGTGAAAACACTTCTTTTGAAACCAGAATGAATTTCTGTGAGGTTTATTGACAGGGTACGACTGAGAATTCAGTGAAAATACACTTGTTCTTTGAAGCATTATAATCAAAAGTAAAATATTTTCTTCTTTTTGTAAACCTATCTGTATGATATACTTTTGGAGTGACTTTTGTAAAATCACACTGTTACTGCTTCTTCAATCTTCTCTACATCTCAGTCTGCAGCTGCTCATGCTTACATGTGTGATAATATAAAGTATGAAGACAATATCACAGGACTCCAACTCTTTTAACTCAAAGGAAGGAAAATTGCAAATTAAATAATTATATTCAAATTGGATGCAAATTATTTAGAACTTTGAGCTATATTGGATTACAACATGTACAATTAAAATGTTCATATAAACAGACAGGAAGGCTAGCAACAATATCACTGATGTATCCATCAACTGCCACGTAAAAAGAGGCTCTCAACTATGGCCTTCTGTTTACATTTTATATTTTCAAGCTCAAAATTCTCAAAGCTCCAATCTGAATTTAAAATTAGCATGCACAGCAGAAACTGAAATGTATCAAGGATGTGTGCTACATCCTCCAGGTACAGCAAGAGGAATTTGTATTGTGGCAAGAATAGCTGCTGCCAGGTAAGGCTATTATAACATTTCAAAAAGTCTGGAACGTGACACATTGCCAAGTAGGCTTTTAGAAGAGAAAAAAGCAACTGATTTTAAAGCGATATTTACATTTATCCATACAATTGAGTAAAAATATTAGTGTGAATTCTCTCCCTCTTCCCTCATAAACACACTTTCCTAAGAGCTGATATTAAGTAGCAAAGAACTCCATTTATTTAGGGAAATATATTGAAAAACTGAGATACTTCATATTGTTTCAAAGATACAAATATTAAATCTGATTATCCTGATATTTTTGCTTAAAAGTATTATCATCATAATATCTTCAGTAGCATGAAGGTTTCTTAAGCTACTTTGCAGGATTGAATACAACATCAGCAAAGATATTATTGTCATTTTACTTATTTTATGTATCTAGATTACAAGCTAATGTCCTCTGATGCATAAATGGAGCTTTGACAACATCCTGCTTTGTGCATGCTTTTTCTTAGTTTATATTGTTTATAAATTTATAAAATTATTATAAAAATAAAAAATAACAAAATACAGTTCGCATTCTTGTTGTGTAGTTGCATACCATAGTTCTTTGATTTTATTTTTACTACTGACATTTAATTGAATTCCAATGACATCAAAACTAACTCAGTAGTCTCACAGTACTTTCCTTTGGTATATTCACTGATCATTTAACAATAATTAAATATTGCAAATGGTTTAAAAAACCAAGCTGATATGCAAAAATTGAGTATAGGAATTTTAAAAGCATTGAGAAGGGGACTACTAACACAAAATAATTATAACAACATTTTGAGAGAAAATGCACTATGAAATATAAAATGCTTAAGAAAAAAATCTGCAATTTGCATAAAAAAAAAAACAAACAAAAAAACCAACTAATTCTGAAACCCTGAGCTATGTTGCTAACATGTAGGGCACAATAATAACGGTGATGGTCACGTAATCATACCCTGAGAGTGTCGTAAGTTCTCACTATAAGCCTGTCTGCTGGAAATATTTTGCACAAAGGAAGAGACACATCTCCAGAAGGAACAATAAAGATGATTAATCTGGCAGACAAACTACTGAGTGGTAGGTTTCAACAGCTTCATGTGACTCTAAAATTGCCTTCTTGATTTAAGACAGTAACTATCTGCTTAGCACACTTTCTTTACCAAGAAAGGATAACAGTTAATACACCACAAACAGAATCAATATTAAAGAATTGTTTAATATACAGAAAGTCATACAAATTGTCACTGCTTGAAGTGCCATATGAGGCCACCACCAACAACCACAACTGGATTAAAAATTTCCTCAACCAAATGATAAATGATTTCAGGGTAGTGTGTTAGGATATCCAGAATCTTAAATACCAAGTATTTTAAAACAAAATGTAGCATGAGACAGAAACAGCAAACATAATTATACTATCCTGTGGTGAAAACAAATGGATCTCAGTTTTCAGAGTTAGCTACCAATTGGCTTATATATGACATTATGCCACTCTGACACTTAGGGTACACCTCTTGTAAGGTCAGGCAGGCCTCCTGAAATGAAGTTAGTAAAACAAAGACAAAACGGGGAAATTCAGCCTTTTCTTTTGCCTGAGAAGGTTTCTTTCTCATAAATTGGTGACTGTTATGGCAGATTTTGGCATATTGAATACGTGTCTTAAAACCCATCACTTATCGCTTGGTAATGTGATCCTTGTGTTCAGGAGAAGGATTGCTAAACTGTAAATCATTGCCACCAGTTCTCAGACAGGAGCATAGGACAAGTGAGTTGCACAGAACCAGTGTATGTGAGACATCCTTCTGCTTTGCTGCATTCTGTTGTGCCCTTGCATAGCAATAAGACAGATTACTTTTCCACCCTCTTAGACAGTAATCAACTCACATTTGCCCTTTTTTAAAATTAATAGAATTGCAATAAATATATAGACCTACCTTTGTTATTCCCCATTATCATCCTCTACTAGTTTCATGAAACACATTTTTTCAGAAAACAAGGAGGCAAACCAGGTGTTAGATTATTTATGTTTGACAAATTCATATCATTTAAATAATTAAAACTAATTTGTGTTGAGAGCTACAGTTGCATTTTTATTAGAGAAACAAGTACAAATAGGCATCACTACAGAGCTGTTTATTCAATAATGAGATTAAATGAAATGGATTTTGTAGTCTCAATACTTTGATTAATGTGGCAATTGGAACTTCTGTGCCCTAACAATGTGGAAACAGCTGCTTACCCACTATAAATCTGTGAAACTTTTTTTTCTTTAAAGCTACACATTTTAAATTACCCCTAAAAATAAACTGTAAGCAAAAAATTGAATGTTTTCAGTTTAAACAGTATTTACATTATAAGCCTGAAATTATACTACTTTTTAATTTAATCACAAAAAAAGGTTTTATTTACAAATAGCAGTATATATGGTTATATGTAATGTAAACCTTTCTGCATATCTTTTTGCTTATATAATATAGAGGTTATTGTATTACTCTGTATAGAAAAATACTTTACTATTAAACTAATAATAAATTCTAAATTCATTATTCTAAAATAGGGAATTAAAATTTTAAGAGAAAAATATATGAATATAGCTACAAGGAAAATGTGCTGTGTGGAAAATTGCTTGCCAAGAACCAGTTAAAG